>NC_142502.1:10996354-11151875 GCF_057876585.1 Rhinolophus sinicus
AGATCGGGGAGCAGCAGTCAGTGTGCGCAGACATGTTCTAACATCTTTTGCTAAATGTCTTATTCTTCTGCAGTTAAAAACCCACTTAAAATGTGTCGAACGACAACCCATTAGATTAGAACAGCGTGAAGTCAAGTCTTTCCAAGTACCAAGCGTAAGAATAATTAAAATAAAATAAAGGCAATTATTTCCTATTAGGGAAGTTTATTTCTATGATGGGGGACAGCCAGGCTTCCTCTGTGAAACCGAGATCATGTTTTGTTTCCTGCGTCACACCCACACAGGTATTGTGCATACAATCTTTGAGATTCCCCAAAGAAGCTATGAAACGCCAACAGCACAGAAAGAGTGATCACATTAGTGCTAAAACAGGCCTTAGGAATTTGCAGGGTACAAAATTCTCATTTTAAACACTAGCAAACTGAAGCTCAGAGGTTTCCCACTTGCCCGTGGGCACGCAGAGATTGGAAATCTACTTGATGCTCTGATATCTTGTCCTACAACACATTGCCTGTCCTATAATATCCCTTATTCACTTAATTCAATATGTCAGATATCAAATCCTGAAAAATTATGCCACTTGGCATGAATAACGCAAATATAACAGACTTGGGGACCATCATGGACTGAGCTGTTTTCACAGGTGTTGAGACCACTCTCGTGTGAGCTGGTGGGAGGAAGGCACAGGGTCCCAGGGCCAAGGTCTCGGCGTCTGGCAGGACACCTCCAGCAAACTCATTTATGGAGCGGCGGCTCAGCAGACTGGTTACAAATGTGCACCCTGGAATTCGACTCACTGAGCTCTGCATCTCTCACTTTGCTCTTTATTAAGTGTGCAATCTTTGGACAAGCTCACTACCTATTGTGAGTTTCCTCAACTGTAAAATGACAATTAATACCCAGCACCAAGGCCAACTGTGGGGATTCAGTGAGGGGCTGTGCGGGAAGTGTCCATCACAGAGGAGGCAGGAATGCTCATCGCTGCTTAGGTTGCAGGAGCAAGGCTGAAGTTTGCCGTTCCCTCTGCTTGGCATGCTGTTCCCTCTCTTCTCTACCTCGAGAGTGCTTGGCCAGCCATTGAAACACTCTGCCCTACGGCTGCCTTCGCAGGTGCTAAGGTGCAGTCACTAGCCTGCCTTAGTCCATCCCCCCGGGACGGCCCCATTCCCATCACCTTCTCCCTCCTTCCCTTAACTGTGAGCTCCTCTGTGATGACTTAAAGGGTGCGTGAGAGAAGCCCACAGCCCTCACCTTCCTCCTGGACGAGAGCATCCGTGATTCTGCTGACCACGCACTCCACACCACTCTGGCCATTACAGGGTCAGGCTCCTTCCCGCCTCCATCCACCCTGCTCACCGGCCCCAACAGCCAAACCACCCTCTCCTCCTTCCTCCTCCACCTCCCAACACGCCCCACCCCACCCAGGCCATTCCTACTCACAGGAGAGAATCAGTACATCTGCATGTTTTTAAAAAGTCAAAGCTTATGCCCTTGTTGAGGAACAAAAAACATTTTTTTTTCTGTAAACTCACGTGTGACCTGACAAGACTGTGTTTTGACAGCCTGACACGCTGAACTTTGGGGTAGGTCGTGGGAGAGAAGCCGAGAAGCAGAAAGAGAAAGCGGAAAAGAACAGGTTATCAAAGATGCCATTCTATAACCTTAAGACAGCCTGGCGTGTTTATAGGATGGGGAGACCAGGCTGCAGCCTCCATGAGGGCAAAGCCAAAATCTGTCTTTGCTGTTGTAAGACTCCCAGTCCTGGGCACGAGGCTTCTCAATCAACGATCAATGAAAAACTGGAGGATTGAAATGAAACAACGCTAAATAGTCATCTTGGAAGTCTCAGTCTACTTGCCCCACCTAAGTCATTTTAGACCATTTGTGCAAAAAAGAAAGCCCTGTGACACTCATTCCATGGGCAGGGGAATCACCTCGGCTGCCTGGTGGCCTGGAGGCCGGGGGCTGACGCTAGGTGCTACTGAACTGCACTTGACAGTTTGCTCAAGACAGCTCTCCTCCAAGCTTAAAGGTTACAAGGTTTGACTCTGGGTTTCCAAGAATAGACACTGTAACAGTTAACATTTATTTAGTAAAACTAACCTATCAGATAACAAATTTTAATAATTTCAAAAGTTAACTTTGAAAAACTTTTAATACATTTTTTTTGGGCATGCTAACTTGATGCATAAAATATGCTCTAGAAACACAGGGCTTTAATTCCATCTTATTTTTAGAATACTGGAAGAAGTCGGTGTTTAAAGAAACCTTTTTGTTAATCTTTCTTGTAAGGCAAAGGAACCTTTTGAAAAGTGAACAGTCATCCATTCTTTTAAATTTTGCTTTTCATAGATCCAGTTTGCTTAAAGCGAATTCAATCTGGTGGCCTCAGTTGTCCTCACAACTAACTAGGAGAGACGATACGGCCATCCAGTTCAGCAGAAGCTTTTTTCTTTTTTTTAAATAGCTGCACAAATGAATTTGCAAAATGAATTAGTGGCAGAGAATTGACATGCCCAGGAAAGGGGACCACTGGAGCTCTCTGGACAGGAACGCCTACCCACAGCCCCGTGGGACAGCAAGCCTGGAAGGGAAAGGGTCCGGGTCGGAGGGGACAGGCAGCCGGAAGAAGTACTTCCGGGGCCCCAGCCTGGCCTCATGGAGGACTCAGGCCTCCAAGAGATCTTCATGGTGATGCATGTGCTTTATCTCCTTTCCTAGGGTAAGTATTTAAAATCGGGAATTGGCTGCTTAAAAGAACCACCTGGAAGGTAAGTGAGTAAAATTAAAAGAAATAAAACGAGAAACTATTAATCCTTATGTGCATCTGGCGGGACGTTAAATGCTTTCATGCCTGTTTTGACAAGTTACTATGTGTTGTGTGCATTTGTCTTCAATCCACAGTCTTTCTCTCATGTCCACAGAGTGGGCACAACACAGTATTAGCAAGCGCAACACATAGGGTCCTATTTACACTGAAAGCCAGAGAGCAGACAGGACTCACGTAAGACCCTGCCAGCCAAGCCACCCCTAACAGGCATAACGGGCCTGGGTTCGGCACATCAAGTAGTCACTCTGCTCTTGGGGACAAACGCTATACTTGAACGGCATGTCTTTTTTGTTTTGTTTTTTAAACAGAATAGTTTTCGGGAAGGCACAGTGTCTGAGTTTAGCAAGCGCACAGAGAACTCCAAACCAGACCCAAGTTAATGAACCACTACGGAGCATGGTATTTTCTACAAACACAACAGTCTCAGGAACACGTGTCTTGGGCAGATCTGAAAGCACAGAACAGAATGGGACATGATTTCTTTTTTTTTCGTATGGGTTGCTTTCTGTAATCATACTGGCCAGGGTCCGGAGTAAGAAAATCTCTTCATTTGCAGTATTTGAGAGCTGACAGTACCCCACGCAGAATTCCCTCATGTGCTCACGAGGCGACATGGCCTGGAACATCCCAGGACAGAGTTCCTGGGCCGCGGCACCTGCATTCCACCCAGCTGTCCAGACTCCCGTGCCCTTTCACAGGAGACCCGAGACATTTGTGAGGGACACATCTCAGATGTTAGCAAGTCCCCAAATTACAAATCTCACTAGAATTCGCAATTTCCCCCTAAAACAGGTATGCAGTGATGAGAAGGACAAGGCCCAGCAGAGACATAGAGGATGGCAGTCAACTGGGCCAACACGCCAGCCAAGGGACCCACTGCCACCCACTTGCCTAGTTGTCGAGGCTATTCACCTCTGTGCTTTACCGAAAGCACAGATTACTCCATGCTGTGAGTTGGCTTGGAATAGCTGAAACCATACACAGTAGAGCCAGGAACACCAAGGGCCACAGCATTAGTTTGCAATTAGTGCCCTATTTCCAAGCTGCGAGAGGTCAGCATGTGACATGCCTGAATGCAGCTCAGCCGGGGTTGGGGCCAGTGTGCCCAGTCCTGTAAGGGGCCCGCACACTCCGCCCCACAGTCTCAGAGAGACAGTTTGAAAACCGCTGGTCTCGATACACAACTCGTTCGGAAAGGCTTCTTCTAAAATGATTTTAAGCACTAGCAATGAATCAGGTCAAATTAGGGGCCACTACAAATGCAGCATTCCCTAGGACCCACACGGGAGCGCCCCAGCACGAACCTCTCTGCTTGGGAACTCAGAGGCCACTTCCTCGATTCACATCTTTCAAGCTGTCTCGAGGCCTTTTAGGGGCCAGATCCTTGTCAACACCAAGCACCACATTTCGGAAGATTGATACCTTTCCCTGGGGACGAATGCCTTCCTGAAATCATAGTGTGTACTGAAAGAAAGCTTGAGCCACTTTACAAATAATAACTCAAGAGGAAGTAACCTCTTCCATTCAGTTCGGTGTTGGAAAAGTATCAGGAACACGGTTCTAAATAATCTTTTCTCTTTAAGCCCCTCCATTTCCCCTCATCACCTATACACTGAGAAAGAGGCCAGAGAAACCCTCTACGTTGTAAAGTCCACGTATTGGTTGCGTAGGATGTGGCCCAGTGGAAGGACAGCACTTACACAGCACTGTGTAAAGCAAATGCTGATGACACAAGACAGAGCAAGGACCTGGCTGGGTACTGTCGGCACAAGTGGCTTGGCTGGGACACAGGAGCAATAGGAAAACAGAATTCCAACAGGTTCCCGGACAACCTGAGCACAGCTCTGACTGTAAACGGTTTGCGAGAAAGCACTGCCCAACAACAAAACGACGCCCATTATGAGACACGGCCAACTTACAAAACTTTGCGATTCAGCTATCTTTTTACATCTTCAAAAGAAACTGCTACTTACGGTTCCAACCACCTGCCACTAAACACATCCTCTCTGCAATTTCAAAGAAAGTACAACCTTGCCCTTAACTGTTTCTCCTTTTCCTAAAAGGATGGCTTTGACCTAACTGGCGTTTTACATCTGGAGAGGGGACCAAAGTGGGATCCTAAAGCTATCGTGGCAGAGGAGGGAAGGAAACAGGGGTGCGTGTCCCCTGCGCCAGGTGCCAGGGGCAAGGCGGTGCTGGGCCTCAGCCCTCCTCCCGAGCTTCAAGCAGCTGTCATTACCCTCAGCTCACAAATGAGGACCCCCAGCTCTCAGAGGCCCGGCCACCTCCTCAGCGCTCACTGCTGCTGCGAGGTGGAGCCGACATTTGAACCCAAAGTCTGTCCTCTTTTCTGTGATGCTTCCTGAACAGAGGGCTGCGTTTCACCCCCAAGGGTCTCCAGGTCAGTGAGGTTGTTGACGGCTCTGCTGCCGGTGGAGAGGGAATATCTGTGGGGCTGTGAGACGGACCTGACCCGACCGAGTGCTCCCTGAGGCCTCGAGGACCTTGCTGGGGTTGAGCCACCAGCGAAGCGCACGTGAGCAAATCGTCTCCTGAGGATCTAGCCGCCAAAAATGTTGTCAGCATTTCTGTCTTCTTTCTCTCTGGAATTAGGACAAGCTACACAATTTTCGCTTTCTCTAGCTCGCTCTTTGGAACGTCTACCGGGATGCTTGCTGGACTGTCACTCTGGAGAAGCTGTCCAGGGTTACATGGCAGCAGTTGGACTTAGGCCAACACACCAGCAGCCACAGGGAACGGGCATGGAGTCATGACTCAGGGAGGAAGGGGAATCCTCTCCTAGTAGTTTCAATAAATGAAACTCGGAGGGCTCAGGTGACAGGAACATGGGGTTCACAAGCCACTCTTCTGTTTGCATTATACTCAACTCATAACATGCTTCAGGGATCTCAGAAGTGTTGACAACAGGCACGTGACTGCAACCAAAGACCCAAATAAATAGTATGTCTTCTCATTTATTTCTCACTTAAAGGAAAGAAATGAAACTCAAGCTACAATTTAGATGTGAAAGCATGTTAGGGTTTGCCTTTTTTTTTTTTTTTTTAATTTCTATGGATCCTCAATTACATTTCAAAAGAATAATTTAAAACTTATCTCAGTGGACACTATGGTATATTCTTTATTTTTGGTTTATTTCAATTGTGCCTCAGGCCTCTGATGTTTCTTAAACTGGGCAATTTTACACTTAAGGAACAAGTAAACATTTAGTGGTGAATATAAACTAAAAAGAGATACACTCATTTCTCACTTACATAGTCCTTTGTGTTTTCAAAAAGGTTTTCACTACAACTATTTAAATGGCCACCAGTGGAATTAGATGGATTCCAATTTTTTTTTGCTACATGTAAAAATGAAACTGTCAACTCACTATTAACAATACTCTATGTTGGGGTGTTTTTCTACTGGTGAGGTGAGCTTTTACTCAGCCATCCCTATCTCTTTAGAAAGGTCCTTTTGGGGTCCAAGATACCCTTTCTTTTGCAAAGAAAGCAACACATCTCTGTAGTGAAATAAAATCTGCAATCCTCATTTTTCAGCACTAAATTCTAGCCCTGCCCATCCTCAACCTCACTGTCTTGTCATTTCTCAGGTTTAGTGACAATAGCAAAGGCCAAACCTACAAATTATTTGTTTTAAGTAATAAATCAGAATGGATTCAGGGTTACCCCTATAATGGTCACTATCATTTATATTCAATGTTTTGAGTGGGAGAAAAAGAGGATTTAAAGGCGGGTGGTTCATATGTGAATCTCTCTCATTGTATGTTTGAAGGGTTTTGAATGAATCATGGCTCCAATTTTGAATGAATCATGGCTGCTATATACTGGGGGGCAAAGTTGACATTAGATCTGATTCTCATAGGACAACTGTAAAGAACACTGACACATCCTAACATACGGAAAATCAGTATGTA
Organism: Rhinolophus sinicus; assembly: GCF_057876585.1. NCBI lineage: Eukaryota > Metazoa > Chordata > Mammalia > Chiroptera > Rhinolophidae > Rhinolophus > Rhinolophus sinicus. Next base: position 11,003,119 of record NC_142502.1, read on the forward strand.
TCAGGGAACTAATGGGTAGGGTTACACATTTCAGCAAAGGAAAAGACACAAGAAATTATTTTTAGTATTAGTATGTCCCAAATATTGCATGGGACACACTTATACGAAAAATTGTTGAGTGTCTGAAATGCAATGCACCTGTGCGTCCCTACTAGGGAGTCAAGTGGTGGGTACCTCGGGACACTGAGCTAACGTAATGGGTTGTGTTCAGTGCCACAGCAAGGTGGGCACTCTAGAAATGAAGACGTTTGTCAGAATGGTTGTCCTTTACTCCTTTCCCCAACTGTAAGAATACTCCCTTTACAAGTTCCCTTATTCTCCATCACATAATTATTGCAAGCTTACCACATTCCTGGGTCTGTGCTAGGAGCTGAAGACAGAGGCGAATAAAGCGCTGCCTCTGTCTTAGAGAAAGAATGAAATGACGAAGTGAACAGAAGTGTGCTATCAGAGCAAACAGAGCAGGGAAACGAGTCACAGGGGCTTGGGACGGGCTTGCATGGAGGCTGGGTGCTCCTCAGGCTTTCTCTAAAGTAAGACAGAGAATGTGTGAGAGTATGAGTGTGGGAAAGTGAGAGGGTGTGTGTGTGTGCATGAGAGAGAGAGCGGGACAGAGACAGAGAGAAAGAGAGAGAGGGTCAGGGGTGGGGGGAAAGGGGAAGGGAAGGAGAAAAGGGAGTAGTTTCCTGACATTCTCAAAACAAACCACTTTGGAGCAATTTAGGGCAGAAAGCACGGAGCCCTCAGGCCAACCCTGAAGCACGGAAACCAGCATCCTAAGTGATGAAGAGTTTGCCTCACTTTGCAGCAGAGCCTGACCATCTACCCTGCATTTTGGGGAAGTCAATGGTTAACCCTGTTTACAGACTGTGTTCAGAAGGTACACCTGTGACCAGGAAAGCAATTCTCTCATTTCCCAGCACATGTCCCTTTGGAGTCAGGAGGGACGTGTGACCAGGAGGAACGTGTGGACGCTGATGGGACCAACGCTCCCGATCAGAGCAACTGGTGGGGTGCTGTGTCCACCTGGGAACACATTGGAAATAATGTTCCGATGGCTCTGAATCCCTTCCCCTGTTCAAAAGCACAAGGACAAATATCTGATCTGAGGTCATGGTCATGGCAGCGCTGACCAGAACCAGGAGCCCGGCCATCATCCGTCACTCAGTCAATGGCATTGGCCCTTTGGCTTGTGCCCAAGGTTGTAAGGAAGGACTTGCTTTTGCATTTATAACAATAAACAAACGAACTTTTAAAATTCTAAAATAAAATGTTTATCCTTAACACAATGGCAACTTAAAAAACATCTTTAATATTAAGAAAAAAACAAAAACATAAACACAGCTCCCTTTAACCTGTAAAAATCGCTCTGCTCTTTGGCACCCAGAAGTGCAGGTATGCGAATTAGGCCCAGCAGTTTCAATGTACCTGCCTTTCATTCCAATCAAGTTCCTCCCTGAAGGATAATAATGGGTCTCACAGAATGAAGCAGGTTGAAACCGATGCCCTTTTCAGAGAAGATAGCCCGAACTTTCCAGTTCTGAATCCTGCTCCTAACAAGGAGACAATCTCAAATACACTTCTGGTGCAGCCACAATTTGTAATCTGCATGAGACGCTTTGAGTAACCACAACCACACGGAAGCATGAAAGATAGAATGAGAACCAGAGAATCCCCAGCGCAAGGGGCCTGCACGTCATCAGACGTTGCCTGCTTGGCTCCCTGAGCTGTCTAATGTCCCTGAAGGCGACCTTTGTGCACCCTTGCCCGAGGCTGGGCCTCCTGAGGCTTCCAGTTCTTTCTGGACCGCTCCCAGGGCTCGGGAGCCTGCACCCTGCCCCTGGCGCTACGAAGGATAAGTCCAATCTTCATTTATTTTAAGACAGTGCCATTAAACCCCTCCAACGTTCTCCAGGGTGAGCACATGACCGTGTTTCCCCCAAAATAAGACCTAGCTGGACCATCGGCGCTAATGCATCTTTCGGAGCAGCTAGGTCTTATTTTCGGGGAAACACGGAACTCCTCACCTGACATACACAGTGTCCCCAGATCTAGGTCACTCTTGTATGGACACATTCAAAATGTGTGCCTCTGTGTGTGGAAACTGGCACTGAAAAAAGCAGACCTCAGGTGTGGTCGGATCTGTGGGGAGCAGGTAACTGAGGGGGACTGTCACCCGTCTCAGCGTGACCCACACTGTTCTGCCGCCGGGGCCCAGCTTTCCTCGGCGTCCCACAGCCCCACGAGCCCGGACGGACACTGAGTCTCTGCCTGACGGGCGACTGATGAGCAACATGACCTTACCCCACACCCCCAAAAACTGAGCTTTCCGGACCCAGGTACAGAAGCCGGCCAACATTTCAGTTGTCTTTTCCACTTTGGGTCACCGATAGGTATGATTAGCACTCATGGTATCCGTTTCTTCATTCGAATCGGTAATAAATGAAGAGGTCAAGTCTGAGGTCAGCAATCTCTCTCCCCGCTTTCAGCCCCTTTAAATGAGCCTGTGCCAATCTACAAGAGCGCACTGAGAATGAACAGAAAGCTGCCATGGCAATGATGCCACATCTTTGAAACGCATCCCTGTGCCTGGCGAATGGCAGCCGTGCGGCTCCTGGTTCCCAGCTGTCCTGTCCCTTGCTCCCTTCATCTTGTCTCGGTGCTCCTTTTTCATCCAGCTGGGCTGGCTTTCCTCCCCGCGACCAAGCTGTGGCTTCCAGTCTCTGTTCCGCACTCCTGGCAGTGGCAGGTAAGCAGGTGTCCCCCAGGCACCCCCATGAGATCAGGGTCCCATGGCAGCCTGGCAATCCCACCTCTCTGGGCTGACACTGGCTCATGAACTGGGACTTTGCGGCTGCTGCCAACCCAGGCCCTGTTTCTCCATCCTTTCCGTAAAGAAACGTAACGTTAAGCTACTTTCTTAACACGCGTTACTGAAATCCCGATGCCCAGAATGTATGACATTCTTCATTCACCAGTCAAAGAAGCCTCTTTAAAAGCTGCGATCCTTATTTCTGGCAGGAATTGTTCTCAGTGAACCTATGCCAGTTCTGTTGGGGCAGAGAATCCCATTTTAACAGCTGACAAATCTTTTAATTAATTCTTTTGAGCATCACGCTGGGCATGATGACAAGTCCACTGGCCTCTAGTTCTAGGAAACCACCTTCTTCTTTGCCTGAAAACCAAAACACTTGCCTAGTTTCAAGCACAGAATCCTTGACTGCTCTCCTCAGTTCCTGGATTTGGGGGCCATTTGGAGGTCCACCTGTAAGTTCTTTGAGTTCTCGGGGATGTAATTTTTCAAGGCCAAGGCAACTCTGAGAACGAGGGCCCTCTCACAGCCCCCCACCTTCCCCAGGCGTCCATTCCCTCGTACGCAGAGTCTTTGCTTTAACTATTAATCTAAAGCCACAGCCCCCCCCGACCCCGCCCTGCAGCGGCCTCTCCCTCCCTCATTCTTTTCACCCTGAGCAGGACTGAACAGACACTTTCCTTGTCGTCCGCATTTTACACGAGCCTCATGTCAAAGCAACACTTAGCTGTCTCCTCCTCACAGTCATCTCGGACTATGCGTCCTCCTCTTCTCTAAGTGTCCTTTCAGCGTAGGTCCCTCACGGCGCAGGTTTTGCAGGAGGACCTCGTTTCTTTGTCATCAGGATTAGGTGTCACTGTACATGTATCCGCAGGGTTACATTGTTGAGTTTACCGTATTATTCCGCGTGGGTCAGCTTCCTTTTTGGAAACTCTGACCACTGAATTTATGTCTGAACCCTCTGAAACCTGTCTTCCAGAAAACGTTATGGTACGAGCAGCAGGTAAGCCTCAGGTAAGAAGGCCAGTACTAGCACGCCCATGTACAAAGCCACAATGACAGCCAGCCACCCACTTTACGCTGTGCCCACCTGGACAAACAGGCATCATGCGCCCGCCTTGTGAAGAGAGACTCGGGCACATTCAGCCTGTGGCCCCACGCAGCCCAGTGAGCAGGTGGCAAACCCAGGGGACGCATAGCCCTGGCGACTCCAGAGCCCGGACGCTTCCTTGACCCTACACTGTCTTATTAGTCTCCCTACAAGGTTCTGTCTCTTTCCTTTTTCTTTAAGAGGCTGATTTAACTACTTATTTTCCAGTGTTTATACGTTATTATTCTTCCTTTCTTCTAACTATATTTTTAATGTTCGGAAAGGCCAGGAGTGGAGACGAGCTCCTCAAAGCCTGTGGTTTACCTCCCCCACCCTGACCAATTTCCACGAGAGAGCACATGTGATCAATGCCTACGGGTGTAGAGGGCACCCAGGCCCAATAAATTCATTAACTAGCTAACACGACTACTTGGTGGATTTTTCTAAATATATTCTCACAACTTACATTGATTGTACGAACATTATACACATTTCAAGTTCATTCACAAACTGGAAACATGGTCTTAAAGGAACCTGGACGTGTTTGTTAGCCATGCTAAGCAACTTGTCCAAAGCTACACAGTTAATTCATGACAGAGTCAAGGGCTGCAACCTAAACTCTCTCCTTTAAAAACGAGATTAATCCAATTTGTTTTTAGATAAACTCCTGAGTTCATTTAAATACGTAGCTTAATTCTAGCCCAGGGAAGTCTGTTTGGAAATCAGATGTGTAGCGTATATAGTACAAAGAGGAACATTTTTGCTCAGTTGAACAGTTCTGTAGATTTAGATGCATTTTTCATAGTTTTAAAAGTTATAGAGATCAATGGTTTGGCAGCTGGATGAAATAATTCCACCATTTAAAAATGTGTAGGGTCCATCTGCTAAGCAGTTTCACGTTTCTACTGCAGACAAACAATTTGGTGATAGCAAGCTGTCTTCCAATTAATGCTCCAGAGAACATTTTATTTCAAGATTTTCAGACCGAGCGCCAAGATTTTCTGGGATTCAGTTATATGAAGCATCACCATAATTTTTCCCTTTTATGAGTCTTTCATATCTAAGGTTAATAAGCAGTTGTGTCTTGAAAAATGTTTTGCTGTATTTTCTAAAAAGCTTCGCTGAGGTTCTTTAAATGGTGACCTGCCTTTAATCTTTCCTAACCTGATGGATAACAACATTTAAAACCACCATCAAAAACATGTAAAACCACCACTTGTACTTACATCATTCCCTCTTTCAAAATTATGCAAGTTCCCTTGTGTTTTGCCCTGAGCAAACTTGGACTCGGTCTTTACAAAGGCTCACTGTCCCAAAGAGATTCATTTCGTTTTCTTGGGCTTGCTCCCCCCATCTCACCCGAGCCATCTTTCTGTAAAATCATACCCCCTATCATCTTCCAAAGCCACGAGACTAACCTTCCTGATGAAGCCTTTCAGATGAGTCCCGCTTAGCCGCCAGGCCTGGTCCCATGGAGTCATGCAACACAGGGTACACACTGCTGTCCGTGCTTTCTGCTACTATGACACTCGGAGCTTCTAACCGGATGACAGCATTTATTCTCTAGCACCCAACACAGTGCCTGGCCACTCAATCATCTGTTGGGTGAACAAATAAATAAACAAAGCCTAAAGCCAAACGATGACCAATACGTGCTCATTCTTTATCGTTCAAACTTTTCCTGTGTTGGTACTATTTCAAAGAGCAATGTAGGAAAATCTGAACATCTATACATTAAATCTGAAAATCTATCATACGTCTTTTTATTTGAAAACTGGAAAAGAAGTCTCATACTATGGCACTTTCTACCTCATCCTATAGCTTTTGGTTTAGAGTGTGTCAGCTTTATGGAACCATAAGCCATGGCTACGGGACATACGGATACGGGCCCAATGTCTCAGTCAACCTCCTGTCAACTACAAACCAGTGTAGTGTTAGGTACAGGCACCAAGGAATTATTTCAGGGGACGCCAACGAGGCTGGGCAGAACGTCCTTTACTTTCCTTGGATGGAAAAGAGAGAACAAACTAGGTAAAGCGATACGTGTCTACACGAGAGAATGCCAGTAGAATCAGCACCGGTACAAGCAGTGAAGCAGGAAACGAGGCTCACGGCATGTGGACGGGCCTCTTGGAAAGAAAACCCAGGAAGTGAAGTATCTTTCTCTTGTGCCAATTCAGGAAGGTGACAACACAGGCCACCGCGGACAGCACAGTGACATTAGGGAGAGGTAGCTGGGGAGACGTTGCAGGTAACTGGTCATCTGGGCTCAAGGACAGTCATCAGTCAAATGTTTGTAACTTTCAGAATGCTCAACTTCTCCTGTGTAAACTAATCATGTCTGCCAACTCTGGTGCCTAACGCCCTCCACACCAGAACACAACGGGCATTAGGTCAACTTCACTTTCTTTGAATTCTAGGCGGGGATGTGTATTTTCACCATCACAACAGAACTGGCGTCTACTGTAATGCCTGAAACATGTGGTGGGTACTCGGTATCTATTTCTGAATGAATGAATGGGTTTCTTCAGTCCTGAACGTTTAGAATATTCTAGGACTACTTTGGGACGTCCTGATGGAAGCCGTCTTCCTTCCGCAGCCAAGAGCTCTGTCCTTGTAACACTGAGCACACCGAGCAGGGGTTCAATGCTGACATGGTGGCTACGTTTCAAAGCCCTGGGGGTGATGGTGTCATCATAGGTGACGTCACTGATGGGACATTTACAAAGCACACGCGAGCACTGTCGCCAGAACAAGGTCACCAGTCAGCCTCACATTTTTGCAAGACAGGTGTGAAGGCAGCCTCCTGTATGAGCAACGGGATCAGGGGTGAGCACAGAGCAAGGCAGGTGTCAGAGCCAGGATCTGAACCCCGTCTTCCAATGCTCTTTTTACTCTATCCCAGCTCCTGTGAAAATCCAGAACCTGGGTGAGACGTCTGTTACAGAAGAACGCCATTTCCCCACCTCTGACTGTCAGGAAACCACTGGTCACAATGATACACTACCTCCTTGCCGCAAACTAGAAGGACCATGGCTAATAGACTATTATTTAGAAAGCAGGCAGAGTAATGAGCATTCCCAGTCACTTCACCACCTCCCTCCTTCCCGAGTGACTCTTTCCCTCTGAAGACTCTAAAGATAATACCGCCTCGTCCCAATCTGCCGAGCAACGTTAAACACACCCACAGACTGTGCCCCACTCACTCTTCAGCCCCTTACTCTCAAGGCTTTATTGTGCTGTGTGCTCACATTGCAGCGGGGAGTGTTCCAATGACCTGCTAGGCCACACATCCACGTTCGGTCGGCCCTCATGCTCTGGGCGCCCCTTTCCCCTGAGAATAACTACAAGTTTCTAGGTGTCTTCTGGCAGCATCTGCCCCATTACACTCGTCTGGTCCCACCTACATCGTCTGCCCTTAACTCTTTTGTTCTCAGTATCTCCAGCTGTACACCGTGCTCCCTGGGCTCTGTTTCTGCAGTGCACAAGGGAGGTGCAACACCATTTAAGAGAGAAAGAGAGAGAGAGAGAAGGGAGGGAGGGAGGGAGGGAGTGAGAGAGAGAGAGAGAGAGAGAGAGAGAGGAAATTCCCACCCCTAACACAAACATGCACAATCTCCCCGGTTTCCTTTCCACGGCCGAGTGGTTTTTCTTATAAAGGGAGGAACACGTTTATTTAATGCTCCTTTCCACGTCATAAATACAACCAAGGCTAAGTTTAATGTATGTAAATATTCAACTGAATTGTGCACTTAAGATGATATATGATGAATATTTTCAGCTAACTATAATGAAGAGTGGTCATTTTAAACAGAATTTCCTTGGGGGAATACAAGGAATGTTCAGGGTTTTCCAAAAAAGTGTCTTTTATAAACTGTTTGCTGCCAAGTGTCCCCCTCAGCGGGGGAGCGCTGCTCAGCTGCCCTGGACAGTAATTCTGGTGACTAACAGCCTGCCTGGTGACCGTGGGTATTGAGACTGGAAACAGTCGAAATGCAAGCCACACCCAATTCCCATCTAGATTCTTGAAGAACCATCAAATCCAATACATACAAGACGGCTTGTTTGCTCCTCACACAGGAATACCTGCCACCCACGCACCCACTCTGAGGCTGACAGGACATGAAAAATGAAATACACACCCAAATAACTGTAGTCTAGAGCTGCGTGAGCCGGGGCTGTGTGTGTGTGCATGTGTGTGGGGGGGATGTTTGCTTCCAGACAGGGTTACTGAAGGTTGGAAGTGACCTTTTGGGGAAAATTAAAGTTTGCTCTGGTGTTTTTCACCTTACCACGTACAAGCCAAGCTCTTTTCCTTTATTAGGTAATGACAAGTGTCCATTTTCCCCAGGATCCATCCGCCTCTCCCACACATTCCACGGCTCTCCCCCTGCGGGCCAGGTCGTTGCATCCACAAGGACACAGTGATTCTCCTTCTCCTGTCCTCCCTCAAGTCAAGGCCAGCACAGCAGGGAGTAGGCGCCTGGGGCGGGCGCAAGAGTGGCTCCTAAAATGTTATTTGAAGAGATTTTTAAGTCTCGAGTGTCCAGGAGGCTTCAAAAGAAACAGCTGAATAAAATAATAATAGTCACAAGTACTCAATCAATTACATACCAGGCCCTGTGCTAGGCTGGACACATACGATCTCACGCGATGCCCAACAGCCCTCTGGAAACGCACTGCCACCCTATTCCTGCTCCACACAGAGGGGCTCTAGGCTTAGCAATACCAAGGTCTTCCCCGCCATCTCAGTGCCAAGCCATGGCAGACACTGGGTTTGAATCAGATCAACCTCAAAGGCCCATGTCTTTAATATGACATAAAAATGCCTGTTTTACATAAAACAATCTTTGCACTTAGTTTCAAGTAAAACAGACTTGCTACTGTTCTTATTCAACAAAAATAAACTATGTTAATTACACTGGAAGAACTTCAAAGTGTTTTCAAATGAAAAAGACCATGAAGCAAGGCATATTCAGAAAGCCATTTGGTGTTGAGAGAAAAGAGAATGGTACTCAACGTTCTACGTATGCAAGAAAGGCGAGGCCATAGCCACATCCTTTGTATGCCTAAAATTAAACATGACAAGTCGATTTCTTGAAAATCCACCAAAGAAAATCAGGCTTCGCAGTTAAATGTGAGTTTCCAGTTGTGTTTAGACATGTAAGTACCAACTTGGAAAGGAAACAGATGACTTGTTGTCTACAATAAACATTAAACCTCAGTTACAATGTTGAGAAACAGGATATTCACACGAGATACTTTTTCAGAACTACAATTGCACATGGCACATAAATCCAACTCCGTCCACAGTGGCACATCTGGACACAGTGAAATGCAAGGCCTCTGGCTCTTTATCCAGCTCTGTCTTATCTCACAGTGTAAAGCTGCCAGCTGTTCCTACCTCCTGCTGTCAGCTGTCACTAGATGCTAGTCTAGTTGCTGGACTAGATGATGCAATTTCTTGCTCTGCCAGGATCTTGTCAGCCTCATCTCTGTAGTTACCGTAGGCTAGAAACACAGATGAACAAATCTGAGCTATGACCTGAGTTCATTCTCTGATGAACACATGGGCTTCGTGAGAAACCCACCTGCATCCATGTGGATGAGGAGTAGGCGGGACCAGCAGGGCCTGTCAATCTGCCTGTACCGCACACAGAATGCCCCACCGACCCCCAGGTGGCCTGACGGCCCCTCACAACAAGCCCTGGGGCTGGTGGGCTTGACCACGTCCACCTTGACCGACTGCCCTGGCCATGACCTCCTGGCCTGCCCAAACCTGCTGTACTGGGCCTAGCCCTTCCAGTCCCATGTGTTCCTCCGAAACGGACCTTGTCACAGCTGCTTTGGGTACTCTGGAGCCTCTGACACTCACTTCCTGGTTCTTACTGGCTATGTTTAGGAATACTGGAAAGTCCTGGCTAAGTAACTTTAAACAAGGCAGGGCTCCTTAGAAATACCTGCTCCTCCGAAGGATTTTATAACGAAATCATGTGTTTTGCTCGCAAGTGTTTACCGCAATGGCCATTTGTGGAGAGTCTCCCTGGAGGAATTGCTATGATAGCACAGCAGGTAGCAGGCACTACTGATGCCTCACTCATTCAGTGACTCACAAGTTCTTAACAGCTGTGCCCTCAACAGAGAAACACCACACAGAATTGATGATCCAACGGAAGCAGCACGTTAAGACATGCGGCTGGGGAGAACATGACTTAGTCTGCAGATCATGGATCTATAGCCTATGTCTCTGCTTTGCAAAGTAAAATGGAAGTTTCACGGTGCCCTGTGTGTGTAGGTGGGCAGGGAGCTAAACTGGACGATTCCGGTCAGCTCTAGGACACAGCCAGCTGTCTCGTTCACTGTCGTGTCCCCTTCGCTCCCCATGGCCCCGGGCACATAGTCGGCACGCAGCACACGTCTGCTGAGATAACTGTCGAACCCAAGGTTAAAAGCCATTCGGGAGCATCAGCTATCTGACATGTCAGCTGCCTGGCATCCATCTTCCCCAAATACACCAGCAGATTGCTATTTCTGCCTTTCACCTCAACTTGGTAGATTAACCTGCCACATTTGGATGGCTCCCACATTCCTTCCTAAATCATTCAAATTGCATGTGTTGTTGTAAGACTTACGACTACTGTATTGTATTCATCTGATTTCACTAGTTAAAATTTGACGACCACCTAATTTATTGTCCATGGATGAACATTTCAAGAGTAAAGAGAAACACAATTATAATTGTACTGGGACAATGGGCACAAACTGGGGCTCTCTGGAGTACACCGGGACATGTGGTCATGCTGATTTTAAGGTGACAAAGAATCTCTACAGAAGCAAAATGAATTCCAACTATATATCATGGACCTGTCTGGAGCAATTCTGAGGAAAAGTTAAATGTGACGATGACACAGCAGTGTCCTATAGTATTTCGGGTTATACTGTCCTAGGCACAGATGCTTAAGGTAGGAAGACGGGCAGGTTCTAAGGGTACCACTACAGGGTGGCTTGAAGGTAAAACAATTTGCATTGACTGGAAGTACAAAGTATTTTTAAAGAATTAAATTACAAGATTGTTTTCCCCACATAACTTTATATTTTTCTTAGTAACCAGGCAAGTTTCCTGGGCCAGAATCTTTTAGCCAAAAATGTCCCCATTGACGTTAACAGTCAGATAAAAAGTCAGGAGAACTGAACACAGCATCCATTAGTTACTATATAAAACTTTTGAGTAGAAACACGGTTTCAAAAATGCTTTTCCACTTAATACTCAGGGGGGCCTATTCTTTCAGTCATTTTGCGCTAAAGGTATAACTCTTACTTAGGGGAATAAATTCTAGCAAAATCCTTATACCTCAGATTTTTGTTTCCTAATTGATTTTAATTATAAAAGTGGGATTTCTCCTATTGGAACAATACAGTGGAACAAGGGAAATTTACCGAACTACTCTGCCAAGATGACTTTTATCTACTATTTAGCTGGATACACAAAGTTTTATTGTTATTGTCACAGTTTTATTGTTATGCCACTTGGGCATAGCTGCCACTGATGTGCCCCAGAATACAGACAGTAACTGTTATGTTATCTGATAATAAGGCCTAAAGGGAAGTTTGAGTACAAAGTCAATGCTATTCTGCGATTCTTGCTTTTAAGAGCAAAACTTTTAATGATAGCTTCTGAGGAGAATATTTATCATTATATTGCATAAAAACTTCCTAGAGAATTCTATCATAGCTGTTTTAGAAAACCAGCGCATCAGGGGAAAAATGGGTAAATGATGTAAAAGGCACTGATCAAAATACACATACGTATATTTTTATGAATAAAAAATATATATGTCTTCATATATTCTTATTTTACCAGTGTCTTCTGCATCATTTTCTCATTTTATAGATGTCTATGTATAAAGAGGTATGTTTTATATGCTTTTTGAGAAAAAAATACCTCTTTACTTACAACTGATTTTATTAATATTTCTAAAAATGTTCTCTATCTTGGTTGTTCACTGAAATATTGTAGAACCTCAAATTTTCTATTTCCACATTCGTTAACAACAAGGGAACATGTAAAGTAAAATGAAGAAAGTCGTTTTCTCTGTTGAATATAATAAATATGAACAGCCCAACTGGGCAATTAATTTCAATTCAACAAATACTTATTGGGAGCTGGGCTTGGTCAGGCAGCACCAGAGATAAAAGGCTGTATATCAATAATATCTAAACATTAGCTCAAGGATATCAATAACCAAACTGGGGAAAGTTGGCTCTAAAAGTTTCCCAAATTGATAAAAGAGTCAAGAATCATGAGTGGGTAGGAATTCTCTAGCAAAGTAATTAAGAGCAAATACCTGTGTGTCACACACATTATGACCAGAAACTGACACATGCAGCGTGAGATGGACCTCCCACAGTTGCTCTACTGTCATTAATTTGCAAAATCTCTCTCCTGATCATTTGTCATGAATGATTTATTACTGCTTAACATAATTCTACCTAAGAATCCACATATAAAAGGGGTTCTGCAAAAATAGCATCAAATACTGCATATATCTGAACTTTAATTTCGTAACTAGAATTCAAGTTTACAGCTATTAATGGTTATAGTTTGAGTTTATATTATTGTATTAAATTGCATTTGAGTACCTCCCATGCCCCTTAGCCCAAAACGCTATCAAAAGATACTTTACAAAATTGAACCCTTTGCTCATTATTCACCCACTTTATTCCTTTTGAAAAAGGTATTGAACACAAATACCCTCAACTTAAATTTTTTTTTTAAGATGTGGTTTTCTTATATATTTAAATATATAAGAAACCCAAACGGGGTTACTAAAACCCAAATGCAATTTTGAAAGCAATACCCAAATGTCACAGGCAGCTGTCACATACAGTTTTAAAAGGTGAGAACGAGGACCAAGACTAGGCCTTGCAGGGCACAGAGCACACGTGAGCTCTCAGGGGCTTTTACGTGGGTGGCCTCTTCCAGGTGAATTATCCAGGTGAAGTGGGCCCAGCTGGTGAAAGCTGGTCAAGGTGCACATGAGTTTTAAATTCCTGTAACTAAAATCTCCCTACAGATTCAATTAGGCCAAAAGTTCATCTTTAAACACTAGGAAAAATGAACATTTTGTAGACTAAAAACTCACTGGGTAGGTACTGATTATATTAAATGAGAACAAGACATTCCTTTTGTTTGTCAAACTTAAATCAACAGTCTTGAATAAAACCAGATTCTACGTTTCACACCCAACCAACTGTTATCTTTCTAAAACCTTTGTAGCTAAGAACACGGCAGAAGTGAAATCAGATGGACAAGATGGTTGTGTGTGAGAGAGCTGTAATAAAAATAACTTTAAACATTATATGGTTGATAAAATATTTTTCAACAATGCATTTCCATTCTTTGACTTGATATATATCATTGCAAAAGCTGTGTCCAGTGAGCAGACAAATGCGGGGCACAGCCCAACATGACTGTGGCCCCCATATACCTTTTTCCAGGTTGTAACATATAAGGACTGACACAGATTCGTTTATTTCATGCCGAACTCTACGAAAGTGAGGAGGGAACCTAAATTTTTCTAAAGAGATCAAAAAGCACTATTTTAATTAGCAAGATAAAATACTATTTTAGGCAAACAAAGTGAACAAACTCTCAATCTGAAAAGTGACAGAGCACAGAATTTAAACGCAGTACGTGGTTCTGAAGAGAATGTCATATCGTAGACCAGTGGTGTCCAAACTGCAGCCCGCGGGCCAACTGCGGCCCACAGTCCATTTTTAATTGGCCAGCAGCAAATTCCAAAAATATATTTAGTTTACTTAAATAAACCAGGTGAGGCAATACGTACTTCACCTCGAGTGAGTGGCCCAGCTGTTTGTGTATTTTACCGCATATGGCCCTTGGTAAAAAATGTTGAAAAAAGTTTGGACACCCCTGTCGTAGACAGTGGAGGAAAAGACAAGCTCTCAGTACTTTTCTGTCATGGATCTGGTGACACCCCGCCTGCATCCAAACCACACAGAGTGGACGTTATGAACACAGGACTTACCATCAGACACCCCTGGGTTAGAACCCACCGTCTGCCCACACTATCTGTACGATTTGAGCTAAATCGCTCGTTTCATCTGTGAAATAATAGTGCCTATTCTCACAGGACAGATAGATAATTATGGAGAGGGCCTATTAAATCAGACCCTCGATATAGAATGATCATTACTATTATTCTGCAATTACGCTGACAACCACACAATGCTCATCAACACCGTCAAAGTGCGTGTTCCAACACTGCACAATTCGGGGGATGAGGAGGAAGGAGAAAGACATCATTTCTAAGAATCTAGAAAAGTCCAGGAAGACTAAGGCACCCGGTGACACGTATACATTCTAGGACTTGAAGCCATCAGCCCTTTGTCTTGGCTCTACTGAGACTCCAGGCTTCTACTTAATTAGGGATGGAAGATAAAACACAGAATGCCAGTGAAGGTGAATTTCAGACATAGTTCTATTAAAAAAGTCATTTGTTGTTTATCTGAAATTCAAATTAGGCTGGGTGTCCTGTATTTTTATTTGCGAAACCCGGCAACTCTATTTTTACTGACTGCTTCCTCTTCCCTTAAAGAGAGCCTGAGGGAATTCTGTTTTATCTTCAGTTCCCAGAGACTGAGAATGTGCTTTCTGGCAGTGCAACAAACCGCACACCCTCCCCTTACAAAACTTTTCAGTTTCTCCCAACTTCCAAGAATTTTTCCTGTGATGCACATTTTAACTAGCTGCTACCGCACTCCTACTTTACAGCAGGACACAAGGCGGAGAGATGGGCGGTCATCATTTCACACTCGACGATCCTTTGCCCACGATCCGATGCCACATACTTTCCCCCAACCAACAGGATCTGAAGTTTTATTTTGCATTATGAAACAAAGCCCGTTAAACATGCTTTCCCCCAGGGTGACATACCGTGCTCTAATTCATGGACGAGGTAAGTCTCGGGCGCCTTTCGGCTCTAATTTTCTTTGATCCATGATCCATAAAATTGCTAAGTCTCCAGGCCAATCTGTTCACCAACCGCAGACAGAATGTGTACCTCCAGACTCAGCTTCGCTAGACCCTGTACTTCATCAGGCACGGCCAACTCTGCTCCAACACAGGAACAGGGGTCCCGTGGAGCTGTCAGAGCCTGTCACTACAACTGCATCGCTTGTCACCTGTCGTGCCTTCACCGCATTCAGCGTTAAACCCCAGGTGATCTGGGGCTGGCAGCAAGCCGGTTCAGCTCATGTACTCCCCAGCCACCGCCTCACTAGAGCTGGTTCTCTGAAGGCCATTTTGGCTTCCCTCTAGCACAGGGCGTCCTCCCTTTCCTCCAGAGACTTGTTTCCACCTCTGCCTTTTCCCTTTTCAGGCAGAGGGGAAAGAGCCTGAAGCATCCGCTGTGATACTCTCAAAGAACATTCTTACTGCCTGGACCCGCTGCTGGGTTACTTCTTGAATGGCTGCCCTTTCTCTGCATATTTTCCTCCACGTTTATGGACAACAATGCTCTCTATTTTCGAATACGTAAGACGGCAGGGGTTATAGCTTTTACTGGCATTATCCCATATCCAGCACCTTATCATACACTTGTAAAATGCATGATTTTCTGAAAGTCAAGGACTGCTAACAGGAGAGGGAGACGTAACGTCTAAAGACATCACCTCCTTCCATTTCCATACATTGTCTGAGACACTTTCTCTTAAAAATGAGTATTAACAAGCAGGGCCTGGTACCCCTAATGTCTTAAAACCTTTTTCTCTAGGATCTAAATAATAATGAAAATAATAACTACCACGCTTTAACTGCTTACCATGCGCCAGTCCTCATCTAAATGTCACGATGCAGTATTTGGTGCTATTATTATATAAACCCTCTTAAACAGATGAAGAAACAGAGCAACTGAGTAACTTGCCCAATGTCAGACAGAAGTCTGGCTCCAAAGTTATGCTCTTCACATACACATTATCCTAATGCCCCAATTTAAAATTTTTCAGTTAAAATTTTATACAGAGAAAGGTCTGGACAGAAGGAAGAGGATCTAATGAAAAGAAAATACTGGAAAGTGACCTAAATAGTATTCTTGGCCATTTTCTGAGCCTCCATAAAAGATTACTAACGAAACAAATCTTGATACAATGTCATCTGGAAAACTAAAATAAGTTAGGAAATTGATGTTTTAACTCCAGGTCTTAGTTATTAAACTTGTAAAACACATGGAAAACACATAATTATTTTTATCTTTAAAAAAACCTCTGTAACTTAGACTTGGGAAATAGATGGCAATGTGTTCCGGTGAAAGTCCCCGCCTCCTAGCCACTAGGGCATCTAGATAAACGTGATGAAGCCGGCATTCTGAATTCAGCACACATAAGAGATGCTAACATAATGGGTAGAGATGTACAGAAAGAGACCTGCCTCCTCCTCTGCTAGCTGACTTATACAGCAGGCAAGCTGCCGCTGCATGTAAGAAACAGCCAGCATCACACCGTACAGTGCGATGTTCCCACCAGGACGTTCGTGTGTGTGTGTGTGTGTGTGTGTGTGTGTTTGTGTTGGGGGGATGGTATCCACATGTGTGATGAGTCTAAAAGTCTGACGGCAGATGTCTGGGTGTGAGTAAGGTACATTTTTTCAGAGAACAGCTCAGTCAACATTATATTTAACACTCTCTGCCTAAGAAATACACGGCTCCTAAGCTAACAAAGAAGATATTTTAGTTAATGGCCTTCTATCAATTCTAGGGACTCCCTCCCAACCCTCCCCTAAGAAATGCTAGATGTTTATTAGACAACAAATTGAATAAAAATCACACACACACACATACACACAGACACCCGGCCCCAGTTCACATATTTGTAACAGACTGTGGTGTCCTGGAACCAAACTGTCTCATCATAATTGGTGTATCCCACCTACCAAGAAGCAATGACTATACAGGTAACTGCTTAAGGGGATGGAGTTCAAAAGTATAGAGTGAAAATAAAAGCTTATTTACTGGTCTCACTTGTCAAGACCAAATCCATACCTATAAAACTGTGTCCATATTGGTTTCCCTCATTCAGAATTGGTATGTGGGTAATAAATAGTTATTATATAGAATCTGAAAGTTAATAGACCTTTTATATAAATGTCCAGATTACTATTTTAAATATTTTAATTGGGTTGATTGAATACAAATGCCATATAAATGACATAATAGATTTCTGATAGAAAGCACAGTAACAAATTTGAATGTTATAGGGAAATTCTGCTAAAAATAAAATTTGTTTTTTGTGATTTTCACTGAAACTAGGGCATTGCGGCGCAAAAAAGTGTCAATATGAGTCATTAAAAACAGCAATAGAAACGTGATTATACACTGCACAGGGAAAAGTCCAAGGCAAAGTATTAGATCAAAAGAAGGAAACTCGTTGAATTAATATGAGAACAGCTTTAAAAACAAAAAAATGGAGAAAGCTTAAATCATTAAAAATTATATACACATCTAGTTCCTTGATACAGATGTCAAAAATTGAGGGTTAAAGAAAACACAGACTAAACTCCAACAGTCAAGAACGAAATAAGGTCTAAGAATTCAGCTACCATACCCAGCATGGGTTCTACTAAGGAAAAAAGGGGGTGTGTAATAACTGCAGCTTGAGTATATGTACCATATTCTAGATACTATTCAAAGTACTTTAAGTTTATTAACTTAGTTACTGCAGGCTCATATCAACCCGATTACAGATGAGAAAACTCAGGTGCACAGAAGGTCACTACAAGATAACCTCAGAACCAGTAAGTGGCAGAGCCGGCATTCGAACCCAGGACCCAGGCTGTGAACGTCTGCAATACACAGACCACTGAGGAGTTAGGATGCTGGCACTGCCGGAAGCTGTAAAAGCATCTGGCACAATATTCTCCTTGTACAAATTGTGGCCCAATCACACTGGTCTATATTTCCTGCTTCCCACTGATGGCTCCTTTTACAACAGTCCTCATTACCTTGTGTATCCACCTCGAAAGTAACTTGGGTGATTGTACAACGCTAGCTGGAGACCGACAGGTTTGCCTCGACTACCAGGAAGGGTGTCACCGCAGTTTAATGGCACACGAGCATTTGTTTGGTTCTTAAATACTCTGCTGTTATTACCAGCAGACATGTCTGTGGAGATAACTTTCAAAAACAATATTCTCCTACGAACTATTTGTTGACAGACTCAAAGAAAGAAACACTACATAACAGGAACACCAGAATGGTGTAAAGATACAAATGAGTAAAATTCCATACTATTAATTAGCAGATGACCGTTCTAAAAAGAATTTCTTTGAAACTATTTTGGGTTAACAAATTAAATGTTAAAATAATAGATGCTGCATCTAATGAATGCTAAAGTTCCTTCAAACTCTGAGATTCTGCGATTTTCTAGTGAAGTCATAACTTCTGGTGCTTTAGCTGATGCACCTAAATATATATGCGATGACGCCGCGAAATATCATCAGGGAGTTCTCCCATTGCATGTACAAATGACTGTCTCTTAGATGATGACAGGCAAGTGACTTTGTTGTGAGGCGTGAGGAGGAATGTGGATAAATTCCTACAAATGCCAACAATGAATACTAGTTACTACAGAATAACCAGCTGGTCACCAGACAGCACTGGGTTTCCTTCCACAGGTGCACA
This sequence comes from Rhinolophus sinicus, assembly GCF_057876585.1. NCBI lineage: Eukaryota > Metazoa > Chordata > Mammalia > Chiroptera > Rhinolophidae > Rhinolophus > Rhinolophus sinicus. The sequence goes on from NC_142502.1 coordinate 11,021,717, forward strand.
GTGCCCTCTACTGGTATAAATGCAGAATCCCGAAAAGCAACTTTCTCCATAAATGAATTTTCATAGGCACAACTAGGAATACTGAAATCTTTTAAATTTTTTAATTAAAAAAATTCCACACTCTACTAGTATTAAACATGCCAATTAAAATAAACCAGATATATAATATCACAGAATGGAAAGAACTGAACAGTACTTTTAAAAAATGAATGTAGCTGGTCATATCAAGAATAGAGTGTGTCATGGCATCAAAACTGTTATAAAAAAATAACCTTTTTTGGAAATACCTCCAATATACCTGAAAAGTTACCAGAGGCACTACTAATAGAACAAGAATTATATACTTAACATTCTTAAATGTTTGGAAACTTTCTGTTGTCAGATATTAAGTGACCCACTTCTCATAAATATTCCACTTTATTTTCAAAATAATATTTAAAGCTTTGGGGTTTTTCTTTTAAATCTCAAAGGTAATCAGAAATGAAATTAGTTGTAGATAGGTTGACTAAGTTTATATAAACTTCCAAGGGGCAAATTTTACCTACATGTGAAAAATGTCAAATACCTGACCTCAAAGACAGCCCTCGTATGTTTCATTACGTAACAGTCAAACACGTGCAATTATAATGGAAATATTGTAGGTGAGTTCAAAGGAAAGCATGAGATTTAAAAAAACAACAACAATAGAAATATTTTTAACTCTCATAGGCTGAAATAATTTCCTTGCAACTTAATTTCCATAACTTTCCACTGCACACAGTGAAGTAGGAAAGAATTCAAAGTGATACTTTTCAGTGATGAATGCTCGAAACAAAATTTCATTCCAACTGTGGGGAAATACTGCTTCTCTAAATCTTGCTTGCATTCTTTGTTTAACAAAACATAATATAAATAGCTGCGGACTGGGGAGTTAGTTGGGTTTTGCATAGACTATGTATACAGATTAAACGTAGAATTCTTTTCCAAGCAATGTTAGTTACTGCTTGAATGAGAATTAATGGATTAGGAAAAAGGCATTTCTATTTAACTTTGATACCTAGGATTTAAATCTTCCTACAACAGATTTCCTCTTCATTATTTCTATTTATTAATTTTTCAGCCAGTGTCTTTTATAACATGCACAATCAGGACTAAAAGGGTGACTAAAGCACTGTCCTTGCTCCTGAGAAATTAGCAACTAGTAGGTAAAATAGGATTGCTACACAAATAATTATAAGGACATATTTTAAATAACTTGCCCGCAAAATAGTTTTCACCAAAAAGCTCGCTAAGAGTGTTATACACCTCCCTACCCACCCACCCCACACAATTATCTGTAGCCACTCGAAGGGCCTGCTTTTGTAGTCAGTCATCTTCTGTCTCCTCTCCTTGTTGGAGGTGAAATCGGGAAAATTATGCTTCTGGCTCAAGGCCTATCCATATTAACAGCACTTCCCACCACACAGGTCTCCTCCTCGTCAGCCAATCTTATTCATAAAATATGCCCTGGAATCGCAACCTGAACGGGGAAAACTAAGGGAAAACCCATTGTGAGTGTGTTTCACACTCTCTCCTCTCAGCCGACAGGGTAATGCTTGACTAGGTTTAGGATAAGACGAAGACGACGCTACAAAAGCAATTTCCTGAAAGTTATCTCTAATTCCCTCAGAGAATTAATGGCTTTTAAAATTATAAACACGAAATCAAGGAATTCTGTGTAAATACTGAAGCCGTGACAGTTCCCTAAAGGAACGTGTCCGAAAAGCAGACTGGGCATAAGAGACAAAAACAGGAAGCAACGGGAATCCTCCTCGGTAGAAGATTGGCTAAACAGTGGAATATTCTGCACGCATTAAAAAGAATGACAAGCAGTGGAAGCGTCTAGGACACACAAGGACTGGTAACAGCAGTTGTCTCTGCAGAAGAATTGGTTGGCTGGCTAATTTTGAATTTTTTACTTCATACCGTTTGGCCCTTGAATTTTTCATGACGAACATGTATTATTTTAATAACAAAACAGAAAAATAATTGTGAGAGAAATACTATTTTGAATGACAAAAAAGAACTGTTTTGTGGAAAGTAGAAAGGAAACGGGCATTATGAACGGGATAGAGTACCTAACATTTTTTTTGGGGGGTGTCAAATGAGTACTTTGATAAATTTGTCAAAATAAATTCATGTCAATTTGAAAAAAAAAAGCAATGACCGAATAAGGTTAAGTGCCAGGATTCCTAAAAGGAAATAAACATTTAGACGAGAGGTGCTCAGTGTGGGAGCATTACTACGTCATCCTCCCACATTTTCTCATTTGTTTGCTTTATTCGGTTCTTTGCTCCCGATGTTAACACTCCAAGAAATCAGCTTGGAGCAACACTATGTGCTCCCTCACCTGTGGAAGCTGGTGACACATCCTCAACGCATAAGCAATGTGATTACACAGGCTCAATGATTTGTACACGTCCCAAAGGTACTCGGATGACAAACTGTGCTTAGGACAGAAGTCTCTGTGAAAGGCAGTAAGAACATTGGAACGAAAAGGCAGTAAAAACACTGGAAAACAACCACAGTTCAGAACACATAACACCGCGTTTAAATGGGATCAAATTTGAAGGTTCCTCGATGCTACGATGGACATTCTTTTCTCTTGTAATTTTTGCAAGTATTATAGGGTAAAAAAAACATGAACAGCAAAAGCAACTATGTGATCTAGTACTAAATCCCGCAATATAAATTCTCAATTTAAACTAGTCTAGGTAGAGATTTACTGAGATGAAGCAATAGGAGGAAGAAAACAAAAACAGGACAGAGCTAAGGCTAAAAACGACTTAACGTGCAATTGCGTGAGGAAAACGGCAGGTGAACGGAGGTGCGGGAAGATCAAGAACTGAATTTGGACTTGTGGTCATTTATCAGCCATCCGTTTAAGTTGAGATTTTTCTCTGTATAAAAATACCTGTGTGACAGCGATAGTGCATGGGGTGCGGGGGGGGGGGGGGGGCTTTTTAAAAAAAAATTCCTGAAAGGTGTTGAGGTAGATGAATTTGAAAATGACAGAGGAAAGCAGAAAAGAAAGCTAGGAAAAAGTAAATTGCACTCATTTTACAGGATCACCTGAGGATGACAATGTGTTTTACAGATTACATTCCCAGTGTGTGGGTACCTCACACATTATATGAAGATCTACACATGTACAGAAAGCAAAAAAAAAAAACCCAAACTTTTCACTGCATTCTGAGTTCTTACAAACATAATCAACTTTATCAGCAATGAGAATAATTTTACAAAACAGACATTTTTGTGGCTGTAATTATTACTGTCACTTCATTTTCACTTTCAAAGATTTATCATTTTGGGAGAGTGAAACAGTAATATTCCTCATTTTCTTCAAATGATTAGGAAAGCTGATTATCAAATGATTAGTAGAGAATTTGCCCCTTATGAGTCAGAATTCTATACCAGGTTAAACCATCTGGCAATGGCAAGCTTCTGTTGGAGATTACAAAATAAGTCCTAAAATAATAATAAACTAAGTCCTTTATGATTCTTTTTAAAATTTCAAATAAAAAATTACAGTACACTCCAAAGAGGATGAACCTAGCACCATATATAGTAAAAATAACTGACAATACTGAAGACATGAAGATTCATACTTTAAAAGAGTTCAAAATGCTTTATTCAGCTAAAAGCTTTAATGCTACTACGACCAAATGGAAATGAAGACGTCTTCTTTTCTAAGCAGAGACTTTTCTGATCTTCTATTTTAATAACAGCACAACGCAACCTTACAGATTTGAAAATCAAATGATCTTTGGAAAACTGGTAACTGGAAAAACAGAATACTAACTGTTGCTATGACTAATGACTTTTTTTACTTTGTAGTGCTGTGTCATAAGCATTTTATTTTTTGACAGCTAATTGGAATTTCAAAATCCTATTTTTTCTACTTGGAAACTTACTGATGAAGACTTTTTTAGAGAGGCTCTAACACCCACCTTGATGGGATCTAGTTAGCTACTTACTCCTCGTTTAAATATACAACTAAGTTGCAAACTAAAAAACGGAATAGTCCACATCAAACTAACTGTGCTATACAGTTCCACGAATGAATCTGCATTATGATGGAGTCTTGAAACACTGTGAACTACCAAAGCAGTTTTCTTATCTTTTAAAAAACATGCATTATTACGCCAATCCAAATTAAAAATTCACCCAGGAGGTATATAGAAAAAAGGTAACCTCAGGAAAGAACCTGCCTTGTTAAAAGGCTTTTCTTAGGAAAGAAGATAGAATACACATTTGCATCTTAAGTGGATAACTAACCCATTAGTGCTGCTTATATGTATCTTCTTAAACAAATACAGTTCTTGGGTTTCACAGGTTAATTAGAATATGGGCAAACTGCTTCCTTCCTACTGTTGCTCTTCTCACATAACAAACAAAACGTTCCAGTTTAAGTACATTAGAAACATTTTAGTTTCAATGTTACCAGGAAACTACAATGAAAAGCAGCATGCTATCTGTTACAGTCATGGGAATAAATATTTCTTCGTTCCATGCCTAACTCCACCTAAAATGAATATAAAGAAATCCATTTATATGTCAAGTCTCAGTCAAGTGAGTAATAAATTAACATTAACCAAAGATCAGTGAAGCTAAAGGGGAGTCAGGTATAATAAAAACGGAGCTACAATGTCAAGTGCTTGCGTTTTTACCCAGCGAGACGCAAATTATACTTAGTATAATTCCTCTCGCCCTCCCCAAATAGACAGTGTTCTGGAATTACTGTTTCAATTTTTTATTTTATGTTAAAGGCTGGCTAGTGAAGTCACTAGAATTTTACAATGCAGGTTCAGTGGTCATTATAGCCCACGTTAAGGAGCCTAAGAATTACAAGGGGTTTGAAATAAGCACTCCAACAGGTAGAACAGGAATCATTCAACTCCAGGCACTGCTATCACTGACATTGGAACAGAAAAGGAATTTGATTTAATGAGATTTGACAGATTAAACACAAGCAGCACAGGATGGGCTGCTCATCGATAGCATTCAACCCTTCAAAGGGGGAACTGTTTGCTTTACTATGCAACAAGACATTGATTGCACTACAAGAAAAAGTGCAAAACTGGACCCAAGCCACCAGATTATTTAATGTTCTTTTGGCTTCCACCTGGGAATAAGATGCCACATATGAGATGGTCTCCTGGGAAACGTCCCACTAAGAACCTAATATACAGAAATGAAATCTCAGACTACCTGTTAGAATAATTCCATAGAAAACTATAATTCTTTAATCACTGGGTCTCAAAATTTAGTATGCATATAAACGACCTGAATTGCTGGTTAAAGATGCACATGTCCCCACGTACTCCCAAAGCTTTTAGCTCCACTAGGTGTTGGAAGGGGCTGCATTTGAAACAAACCCTTTGGGCATTCTAATTCAGGTTACGCCTGGTCCACACTTTGAGAAACATTGGCTTAAAAAGTGAGATTTCCTTATAGGTGGTCTCTTCCATGGTATTCCAGGCAGGATGACTGACCCACCTGAGCACAAGTATGAGCAAGTGTAAAGGTGAATGAACTCTAAAGAGGTTAAGATATAAAACGCGTCTGGCTGGAGCTGCCAAGGTTACGAGTGAGGTGACATGTGGTTAGACTGGGTACATGACACAGATTGTTTAGCATCAGGTGAGAAGGATTTCATCAGTTAGGCGGCGGGGAGCTGCCTAGTATAGGTTCTCAAACTGAAAAATGATTGAATGAATTGATGTTTAATCACTTATTAAAGTGAGTTTTAAAGAGATTATCTCTAAAATCACTAACTCAATAAAGGCTATTTTCTAATATCTATTGAGGACAAGGGAAATAAAAGAGACATAAGAGGAAAAAGTGAAAAAAAGGCAAAAGGAAGGTAACAACCTACTTCCAATAATTCTGCCTTGGACCAGCTTATGTGTCACATAAAAGTGAACGCCACCTGCAAAAGGGCAAGCCTCTGCTCCCCTGTTCTCCTACCCTACACAAAACTTCCAAATTGGTCTCTCCGTAACATCAATTCATTCAATCATTTTTCAGTTTGAGAACCTATACTAGGCAGCTCCCCGCCGCCTAACTGATGAAATCCTTCTCACCTGATGCTAAACAATCTGTGTCACGTAACCAATCTAACCACATGTCACCTCACTCGGAACCGTGGCAGCTCCAGCCAGACGCGTTTTGTATCTTAACCTCTTTAGAGTTCATTCACCTTTACACTTGCTCATACCTGTGCTCGGGTTGGGTCAGTGGTCCTGCCTGGAATACCTTTCAGCCGTTCCCGGCCTTAGGAATCCTTCCAGACCTCCTCTCAACACCATTTCCACCGTAACTGCAGTCACCACTGCTCCCCTTTATGACTGCATTTCATATCTTTACCAAATACTGACACACTTGACTACATGCAACCGTGTGTTTTATTACACTGCTTTTTCATATTCCACACCCCCCTCCCTAAATAACTTTCCAAGTTCCTTGAAGGCAAAACATGTAGAGAATTTCTTGATACCTCCATCCCAACCCAGACTCCCACTCAAACAAAATGCCAGTCATATTGAATCAGCTTGATAATTGCTGCCATAACGTATGCTTTTATTATCAAATTGTATCCCAATGAATACCTGTAAATTATTTTTAAATATCTGGGTAACCAGTATACACCAAGCACCTTTCCCAGGCACCAGGGCTACACCTAGTAAACTGTCTTTGTCCTCAACTATCTTTCATGTGAGTCCTTAAAACAAGACTATCGACTTTTTTCTGCTACCAGCATTACATGAAGCTCTATGTACCTGTTTAGTACAGATTCTGAAACTTAAGAGTTTTCTACTTGATAACTGACACTGATATCACAGCTGACATGAGAGGCTAAGGCATCACCCTCCCCCCCCATACACCCCACACCAAAAGCACCGAATCTTTTATTTTAGCAGAGCAACATTTTGAGATGGATTTAAGGTGCAGAATTTATTTCCTGTGTGCCCTATGCAGTGCGTGGTACATATGAACATGAAATGTTAGCTGTTAATAAATTTGATTTTAAAAGCTCCAAACTGAAGATACGTAAGAGGTCTGACAACGAAGTCTGTGAACTTGCCACCATGCATTACACTGGCAGCACCGTACAAACAGCTCGGGAAGGTTTCATGACCTTGGTATATCAGTATCTCACAGCTGCGTTCCTGTCAACATGTAGTGGTGTCTCGCTGAGTGATGTTCATTATTGTTGGTGCATGTTTTTGTGTGCTGTTGTGAGAATGTCTGAGCTTGAATTAGAGCACAAACAAACATTAAGCTTCTTGTTAAACTTGGCAAGAGTGGCAGTGAAACCAGGGACATTCTAGTCCAAGTTTATGGGGATGATGCCATGAAGAAAACGGCAGTGCATAAATGGATTAAACGTTTTTCTGAGGGGAGAGACCGTGACACTGATGAAGAGAGGTCAGGGCGGCCAATAACAGGCAGAACTGATGAAAACATTGCAAAAATCTGTGGAATTGTGCTTTAAAATCCTCAGCTGACTGTGAGAAGCATAGTAGAGCAAGTATAAACATCAACAGAAAAACAGGAAAATCTTAACTGAAAATCTTGGCATGAGAAAGGTGTGTGCAAAAATGGTTCCGAAGGAGCTCACCGATGAACAAAAAGAGAGTCAAAGTTTGTCAAGACATTTTAGAGAGGCAAGATGATGTTTTGGCCTGTGTTATCACTGGTGATGAAACATGGGTGTAACAATACGACCCTGAAACAAAGCATCAAAGTGCACAATGGAAATCAGCCAATTCTCCATGACCAAAAAAGTTCCGTCCGTCCAAATCAAGAGTCAAAACGATGTTGCTAACCTTTTTTGATATCAGAGGAATTATTCATTATGAATTTGTACCAACTGGACAAATAGTTAACCAAGTTTACTACTTGGAAGTGCTGAAAAGGCTGCGAGAAAGTTAGACAACCTGAACTTTTCGCCAATAATTCATGGCTCTTGCATCACGACAATGCACCAGCTCACATGGCACTGTCTGTGAGGGAGTTTTTAGCCAGTAAACAAATAATATTGGAACACCCTCCCTACTCACCTGATCTGGCCCCCAGTGACTTCTTTCTTTACCCAAAGATAAAGGAAATATTGAAAGGAAGACATTTGATGACATTCAGGACATCATGGGTAATAAGATGAAAGCACTGATGGCCATTCAGAAAAAGAGTTCCAAAATTGCTTTGAAGGGTGGACTAGGCGCTGGCGTCAGTGCATAGCTTCCCAAGGGGAGTACTTCGAAGGTGACCATAGTGATATTCAGCAATGAGGTATGTAGCACTTTTTCTAGGATGAGTTCGCGAACTTAATTGTCAGAGCTCATATAATCTGCCACCATGAGAGATTTCTATGATTATCTTTTTCTGAATTTATAAAAAAGACAGGACTATAAACATGGCAAGTAAAGACTGAGGATGAACAACTCTCACCAGACTTGGTATTTATTTATTGTCTTTTAAATTGTGGTAAAATATATGCAATGCAAAATTTACCATTCTGGTGGCATTTATTTTTATATTTAAAAAACTGTTGAAATATTATAATACTAACGAAAAACATGGAAGTCTTTCCTGCAAAAAACCCCAAAATCCTAGTTAACGTGAATTTAGAAACCAGTGTTAGCAAATATCTTTTTCACATTATAAATACTGCTACTGCTGACAAAAATCATTAAAATATGCTTTCAGTGGATAAATTTCTTGTATTGCAGGTAGTGAAATAAAATGTTACACATCTTAGATTTTCTGCGCTACTTTCCTAAAACTCACAAATGGTTCCTAATAATAGCAGGAGCTAATCTTCACAGGGAACTTATTACATATCAGGTGCTGCTCAAGTGCTTTATGTGCGTTACTGATGTTTATTTCCTTATTGAGGTGTAATTCACATACCATTTAACATTCACGCTTTTCACGTGTACAGTTTAGTAGTTTTAAGCATAGTCACAAATTGTGCAACCATTACCATAATTTCAGAATACTGTCACCACCCCGAGGAGAAACCATGTATGCATTAACAGCCCACCCCCCGACTTCCCCTCAGACCCTGGCAACCAGCCATTAATCTACTGTGCCTATTCCAGACATTTCATATAAATAAATCATACAATATGTGGTCTTTTGTGTCTGGCTTCTTTTACTTAGAATATTTTCCAGGTTTAATCATGCTGTAGTATGTATTAGTACCGTGCATCCATTACTTTTTAAGACCTCAAAGCAAACACTTGAGCTAGATACAATAATTGGTCCTGTTTTATGAAAAACTAAGATCAAGAGAAAAGGCAACTTGCCCTTTTTGAGTCTCTTTGAACTCAGATTTGTTCGTTGCATTTCTGTGGAGGTGTATAAACTATGAGTGCTACGTGAGCTACATACAAACATTATAGGGAGTAAAGTATGTATGTTTTTTTTAATTGCTACTTAGGTTTGTCACCATGAGTGAAGTCATAAGCTCTCTATGTTGTGTCTAGTGTAAAAATACAACCAAGGATCTCTATGGCGCTTCCAAACTAAGTTCAAATTGTTTTTAAAAACATTAAGGGATTATTCACTTCAACTCTGATCTGGTTGCCAATTTTTCAGTAATTACTACAATTACTGCAATAGATATCTCTCTATATATTGTAGAGAACATGGCTTTATATCATTAAGTATACAGTGAATTGAACAGGCAACAGTAATATTTCATATTGTGAAACAAACTCAGGATTTACTTACATATCTGTAAATCCAATTTGTTTTTACTGCAACAAATCAGAAAATAAGGAACTTCATTATGCTTATAGAATTTCTTTTAAAAGGGCTCAGACAGGCACACATGAGGACACTTCTGGGATGAATTATAAGTAAACTCTTGGGAAACTGACTGGGAATGGTCAAACACTTCCACTCACTGTAAATCTGCCAGCAGCAGTCAGTGGAGAACCTTTTCGGTCTTTTTGTTATTTTTGCAGATTTATTCAAAATTATCTGTCAGCATGTTTGTGTGTGTCTGCCATAAGTAATAACGCTCATTACAGTACAAAACACCCTAAATGAACAGTCTGTATTGACAAATACACGCCAAGTTGCTCAGAAAAACATATGGCCAATATAAAAGACTGAAGAAGGAGGGGTTTAAAGCACATTGCTGAATGGGTTTAATCTAATCAAACACTGTTAACTTTAATCAGAAATAACATTTTAAAGATGGCTCTCTAAAACTGTTGTTTTAAAACTGTACTAAAGTTTACTTGAAAACCCAGGGTATTTTAACAAAAGTCTTAAAAGGAGAATTAAATTACCAATCCAGAGTTTATACTTACAAGAATCTAAATTGTTCAAGCATTATAGCCCTTTAATGGACAATAACCCAAGGTGATAGGGTTTTTTAAAAACATGTCCTACAGTGGGGGGACTGCTAAGGTAAGCTGCCCGCTGTCTGGGTCCTATGCTATCATCAATCACTGTTCTAGAATAGTGCGATCGCACAGAACTTTCTGGAAATGTTCCAGGTGTGTGCTGTCCAATGTGACAACCACAAGCCACATGTGTCTATTGAATATTTAGAGGTGGATGGCGTGACTGAGGAACACATTTTTAATTTTTCATACATTTAAATAGCCACGTGTGACAAAGGGATTCCTTACTGGACAGAGCAGATCTTGAGTGAGGTTGAGAGGCAACATACTGTCAAAGGGCCACACCACTAATGTTCTGGTAACTTGAAAAACGGAAAGCACAAGAGGCTGGGGTTATTCATATTAGAGGAGGACGAAGAACAACAAGGGAAAATAAACTTTCAAAGCAATCTAAACTTGCCCTTTCAGAGATGCTTCCTTCAAAGCACGTGCAGGCTATGAGCACAAACAGCAGAACAGGAAGCAGAGGGGCAGAACCCACAATGCCAAAGGAAAGAGTCGCTGTAGGTACACGGTAACTGCCCCTTACGGGTAGTGGCAAGCTAACACTTATTAAGCGACCAGTCTGGGCTCGGTTCTGTACTAAGCATTGTACATGTATTTTCATTCAATCCTCAAAACAAGCCTTCCATTAACTTCATTTTACAGACAAGGATATTGAGACTTCAGGGAGGTAAGCTGCTGAAATAACAACACAACATCTCACTGAAATCCAGCACCTGGGATCCTTCCAGCGGCATCCTGTACCTGTATATCCTTCTGTTGGGGCAACTCACATTCTACGGACATAGTTTACTGGCTGTCTCCCACCTTGAAAGATAAACCTCTCGAAGGCAGAGCCTGTGTTTGGCCAATCCCTTATTATCTTTCTCAATCATCCACCACCAACAACTCTTATCTATCAAAGTATTAGGTTGCTGCAAAAGTAACTGCGATTTAAAAGGTTAAAAACAATTGCAAAAACCGCAATTACTTTTGCACCAACCTTATACTTGAAATATGTATGTTCCTCAACAAGGATTTGCTCAATTTACTATGAATTTGTTTCTCTAGTCCCATGATAAACCCATGCGGGGACATGCTTTCTCCAATTCTCACCATTCAAGCATTTCTATTTGAGTTTTAGAATCAAATTTAAAGCTTAGCATTTAAAATCAAGTTTTGCAAACTGTTTCAAAGAATCTGGCAAGAAACTAGAAACTTCAATGTCTGATCAAAACATTTATCTTTGAGCTGTCTTTTTTTTTTCAGACCTGTTAGTCAAAAAAACAAAAACAACACAATCCGATTTCCCATATTTTGGAGAATATTTGAAACCCTGCACTTATTACACAAACATTGTGCTGTCACAGTACTCTCCCCACATATATGTCTGTCTGAAAAGCACAGCGGAGCCACACAGCTTACGGCAATGTTACAGTAAGAAAGCCTCGCCAGTTTCCTTCCGATCTTTGTATCTCATTTATCAAAGGCTGCTTTTGAACCTTTCATACTTTATTGAATTATATTCACTCCCTATAAGCACAGTGCCAGTAGCTCCTGGTAAAGTGAGGCCAAGATAAACTTTGGGATATACCGCCCACCCCCAAATCAGGACGGGCTAAAAGAAGTCAAGGAATTTACACCCCCAATCCAAATCCACAGCCTGCGTCCCAAGATTTAATGAAATTAAACCTACAGACTAAGTAAGAATATTCACATGAGACGTGCGCTCAAGGCTCTTGCTACAAACATCAGAGGCGGAATCACACAAAACTCTTAAACACACCAAGAAGCACTTTGAGTGAAACAATGACCTCCCCCCGACATCATCAGAAACAGTGTCGCACTGGGTTTCTGCTAAGGGCTGTCTCATGAGAAGTGTAATTTTAAACAACATGTAACATGTTATTAAATTTACCCTTGCCTTGAAATGTCCATTTACTCTTTCCCTTCTTGCCATTAAGCCTACCTATAAAAGTACCTATTCTAATCTTTACAAACATCAAAATTAGTGTGTGTGTATATTCCATGTGAACATATGAAAGCCCACATTTGTGGCGGAAAAAGAGAAACGAACTCGCAGTTTCGCAAATGTCGCTCCCACAAATCCCGAGGATCTTTTAAAGACGCACATCTTGATTCAGTTTGTTAGAAACTGAGATTCTGACTAACAAGCTTCCAAGTGTGATGCTTAAGTGGCCGGTCTAAGGCTTTGCGTAGCTAGGAAGGCATTTTTCCAGATCGCAGCGATTTTTTGACTGTTCTAATTTCTTTTTCATGTTCATTTATGCTATCACCAAATTTGACTACACGTGTTATGGGTCAGGGACTTCACTAGGAGCAGAGGTGAGCTGGGCCCTCACAGAGCCGGGACGTGTGTCCGCAAGTCACTGCACGGTCACCCGAGGACCGTAACACAGGTAGGTGTGCAGTGAGAAGAGGACAACTGCCACCAGGGAGGACAGGAGGCCACCGCTGTGGCTCTTGCCTGGGGTCCTGACGACAAACGGACCCTGCACAGTGGAGAAGAGGCGGCGCCGTCTCCCGTGGAACACACGTAAGACAAGCAGAAAGGAGTGTGGAGGCGCCGCGGACGGTATCTAATTGCTGGAACACATGTTGTTTACAGGAGAGGGAAGACAGCAGACGGAGAGGTGAGCAGAGTTAGAGCATCGAGTCCAGCATGTCCCTGGGGACCTTACAAGTAGACTGCGGTGTACTGAGAGGAAAAAAAGGAAGAGGAAATTGAGACAAATGAACACATTCTTTCTCAAGATCCTCTATAAAGGAATAACGAGATCTATAACTAGAACATGACAAACGGTCAAGGGCAGGTTTTTCCTTTTTTGAAGTTTGAAAGACTTAAGCACATTAACAGGAAAATACGAGGTCAGAGAAGAGGGAAAGGTTACAACTCCAGGGAAGAGATAAGGAGTGACACTTCCTCCTAAGACTAGAGAAAGGCTCCGGAGCGCGAGCGTGTGCCATCCGCCAGGTAAGTCTGTCAGGGGGCTGCCCCAGGCCGTGCGGGATGCTTAGCAGTGCCCTTGCTCTTCTTCCTCACTGGGTACCAGTCGCTTTCCCCAGCCTATCCCAGATGTGACAACCCGAAATGTCTCCGGACTTTGCCAAATGTCCCCTGGGGGAAAGAGCGAGGCAGAATCTCCCAGGCTGAGAACTGGCCTAGAGGCAGAGCCCAGACAACCAGAAGCAAGCTGGGAGACGCTGCTCACACAAAGTGGTCTCGTTCTACCAGCTGTACCAGAAAAGAGGAAGGTCCTCTGCCAGAGGGGAGAAAAGGCATGTTTTGTGGTCGGTGGAAAAGTTCTGGATCGATTCTGTGGAGAACGGGACAGGCGCATAACTGGGAAAAAACTGTCTGGGTGTGAGAAATGGTTTCTCTTCTCCGAGGCCTGAAAAGCAGCATCTGCCCTCTTATGGGCTCTCCAGAAAAGAGCATCCAAAGCAACCTGAGCTTGAAGCGCACACTGACGGATTGTTAGCAAAATAGTCTTAATAATTTAAGGAACTGAATCACCCTGAAAAGTGTTCTCCCTTTTAGAACAACCATCTTCTTGTTTGCCAGAACAGAAATTTAGGGGGTAAAAACTGACTTTCTTTTTTCTGAATGTACAATTTAGTCATAATTTTGTAAAGTCTTCAACAGGACGGATTTTATTATTTTATTTTCCCAAATCCTATCCATTACAATCAACACTTCATTTTTAAGACACAAAAGAGAAACAACCTGATATTTTAAATTAGGCATCACCTTTGAAAAACTGTCGTATCAACTTTCATACCCTGACGGGTATTAGTCCACATTACTGTTTGTGCTCAGTGTAGAGAAAAAAGTTAATATTCATATCTGCGTCCTGAAAGCTTCATTACTACACACTCCCAGAAGTGACCGGTCAGAAGACGTAATTAGCTACCTCACTTAACGTCTCTTCTAAATACAACCTTTACAACTTGAACATCCGGATTGTTTTAACAATCTATAAATTCCTGAAAATGTCCCAAGTGTGCTGCTGACAGGACAGTCTGAGCAGTGGCCCTCATGCAAGTGAAAAGAGACCAGATGCAAAATAATACCCCCAGTGTTTGTTATTAACAATATTACCAAGGAAAGTGATCTGCAAAGAAATTTATTTCACTTAAAAACTCCCAAAAATATCTATTACAAAAATATAAAACTTTGCCCCTGAAATTTTTTTTTTTCCTGGAGCCATAAACTTATTGAAGCACCTTCATGTGCCACTAACAGAACTGGACTTGCAATCTCCCTCCTCAGGAGAGCGAATGCCTCTCAACACACATTCCCAACACACTAAAATATGCCAAAACAGTGATCTCAGATATAATAGGCAAAGATTCGCATCTGTGCTAAAAAAACCCCTCAGAATAAGCATATATTCAAGAGCAGGACCTGTTCTCCACTAGAGAGAAGCCGCATGTTGGTTACACTCTCCCTATCGTTGGTCTCACTTGCTGAACAGAACTCCTCAGACTCCACAACCATCTGAAGATGATCGAATATTGAATGATGAGCGCGTTTGATATGTTACCACTTCTCTTCCAAACAAAGTTCAATTGGATTCACTTTCAGATCTGCTATAGGTACTGCCCCAAGGACAAAAAACTACGCTGAAATTCCATATTCGAAAGACCAATGTGAACAATGACATCACTCAAATGTATCTCTAAGTACAGCTTGACCCGTCCACTTAAAGCCTCTGACGTGATCTCTGATAATGGGCATTTAGGAAAAGCCCGTGCACTTTACCCAGAACCTGACTATAAAATAGCATCCAGGCCTACATCCCAGTAAAACACGTTTATTGAAGGAAAACATGGTCATACAGCAACCGGATTATCTCTAAAGTTGTTAGGTTATATCTCTGTTCCTCTCAAAGGAAACGAAAATTGCACATGATTTGGAAATACGCTAAGAATTGAGAAAGAGAATATAAGTATAAAGAACAGTCTAGACATAATTCAATTAGTTAGCAAATCTAAGGATTTCAGTATCTGTTCACATCTTAAGCTACTGACGGAAAAATAACTATGTATCTATTATTGCAAGTAACTAAATCAAACTACTTCAAAGCCAACATTAAGCAAATCAGATTTTACTGGACACGTCAATCAAAGTTCCAAGTTCAGTCAAGTTCCAAAGAGGACACATTTCTGACACTGTTTTACTTTTTCTTGATGGAAAAAAAATGGATATAATCTTCAAGGATGCTCAGCATTAAAAAGTCAGCAAGGCCATACATCGGTTTCCACGATCACCCATAGTCTTAAAATACATTATTCTAACACACTTGGATTTCAAAACCATGAAAGCTTGACATAAAGCTTCACTTTTTCATTTCAAAAAGAAATCTTGGTATGTTTAGGTGCTAAAAACAATGCTTGCTCGTTTCTTACAGTCTTTGTATTGGCCTTGTTTTATTTTCTTTGGGAAATAATACAAGTACACTAGTTCTAATTCCATTCTCTTTTTCTGAGTTCTTTATAATTCTGTTTCCGTATGAAATTTGCTACTCCAACGTAATTCAATACAAATAAATGTCCCCTTCACATTTTTTTTAATTAAATTTTAAGATCTGAAACAAAAATTAACCGGGTTCAAAGATCATACCTTAGCATGTTTGTAATAAGGACGTAAAAGAATTTTAATGATAAGGTTAAAGTCAACCTAAAACAAATGCTAAAACAAGTAATTTTTCCATTTAACATCTTCATCGAGGATTCCTTTCCCTATAAAGCTGAAAATAAGGTCAGGATATAAGCAGGGCATTATGACATCTATAAAATGAAGCACTAACAAGTAACTTTACATTGCTATTTTTAAAAAAATACAAGAATTCAGGAACGGAGCACTTGATTGATTGCTTAAATTATGTAAGATGTGACTGCACCTCAGGGAAGTGAAGGCAGCATAATATCCGTACAGTATTAAACAATGGGAAGTAACATCATGGGGCGGCACCGTAAAAACTAAACACCCTATGTGTGAACTGAGAGGATGACACTGGAACAACCACTGAAGAAAGGCCTGCAGTTTTACACGAAATGCTTCGGGACCAGGATAAAGACGAGGTTTCAGAGCGAATGCTAACCGACAAGGCGTGGCTAGGAGAAATGTGGAAAACTTGGGGCTGAGCAGGAAGAGTCTGGGACAGATTAATGGTACCTGTCATAGTTGTGGGGGTGAAGTGCACGTGTCTCTTGCGGGAGGGAGGAAAATGGTGGTACCTCTTCCACATTTTTAAACCTTGCTCTATTGCTCTAGATAAACTAGAGTGCAGAGCACAAGAACACAAACTCCATTTCTGACGGGTATTACAATGCTGACTTTCCCCAGGCCCAGGGTTCTTTCTACTGTGCAAGTTAAGAGGGGAAAAAGGCCCTTAGGACACAGGAGTCCCTCTCCTAGGGTGTCAAAGATTTTAAATTACAGATGAAAGCTGCAAGGTCAGGGGGCTATGTGCAAGCCAGGGACAAGGACACTAAGGTCTCAGCAGTTGAGAGAGGTCAGTCAATTCCAGACTGCGCTCTGCGTAGAGAGGAGAGGGTGGGAGGACCAAGTCTGGCGCAGGCACTGACAGTTCTATTCTCCTTGACCAGTTCAAGGTGTAATATTAAAGAAGGCCCCAGGGTGTCTATCCGGCTGCCTGAGCAGCAGCGCCAAGAAATTTTCCTTCCTGGGCTGAACCCCAAAACCAGGTACAAGTCTTGGTTTTTTGGTTGTTTGGTTGGTTGGTTTGAGCATCATCCCAGAAGGCCTACTGCTACGCATGTCAAATACGTACCCTTAGTACTTGGCGAGTCAAACATGCTGTCTTTACTCTTATGAATCTCTCCTGTGCCTACTGGCTCGATGAAACCAACCACTTTACTCTGAATGGATCAGCTTGATAAAACGGAGCGTAGAATAGTGGGCCACCAATTAGAACATCCAAGAGTATGCCCATAAAATAGTCTTAAAAAAAGTCACAAAATGGAAAAACAGAAGAAAGGTGGCTTCTTATCTGAACACTGACTCTAAGACACAGGTCAACGGGGGCGCGTGCCCACCCAGCTCGGCACAGCTCGCGGGCACCTGGCCCATGTCTTCTCTCTGAAGTCTCGTTTGGCCTCAATTCACTTTCAGCAGCTTCGGGCCCAGCCGGTCTAAAGAAAGAAAGTGAACCGCAATGCTGATGCTGGGAAGGTCACGGGCAGCAGCTGGAAGGAGTGCTGCTGGGCTACAATACATCAGAAGATGAGTCAATGACTCAAAAACGATGTGAAGCTAGTACTTTTTATTTTTTTAGCCAGCAATCAGAAACATTACTGCTTTAAAAATTACAGGTGGCTCTTGCCCACTCTCATTCTCTGACACTATTTAGTACTGAGTATACATTTCTTATTAACTTCTCGTTACTGGAGCATTTGAAGGAGTCATTTTTCTCATGAAGACTGTGTTGGCCCTGATGAGAAAACACCAGGCTTTAAGGCCCTAGTCCCTAAGAAGTACAAGCGTGGTAGACAGCGATAAAACTCAAATAAAGAGAGAAAAAAAAAAGTTATGGTTTTAAGTTGTCTAATTCCTGAGAGACTATTCAAGAACCATCATAAAAACATAGAAGAACATCTACACGACTTGGTTCTTTGAGGAGAAGCTATCAAATACATATACACATATGCACGTGTGCATATCTATACACACACACACGTCTATTTCCAATTGAATTGTATTAGATTAGAAACTATTTTGAAATGTTAAATTAAAAAATGTCAACAGCCCAGAGAGAAAAAGTGAAGTCAGACCTCTACTGAGCAGCAGAAAAATATTTACCATGAAAAACCAACCTGGCTCGGCCACTCCCAGCCAGGACAGGTGCTGTTTGAGGTGCCTGAGTTGGTGTTTGACAAGAAACCCAGAAAAAGGGCAGCTCAATAATCACTTTCTTTTCCCACTACCCAACCCCAACCACCTGGAACTACAAAAAGGAATAGACAGCTGTCCAAACTGCTCAAGTAGTAAAGCATTTCCTTAGAAAAGTTCAGAACACCCTATCTGAAAGGACTCAGTGATCAACCACAAAGTTTCGGCCTCGTTCAGGTCTCTGAACCCAGATATCGTGACTGTTTTCAAGACCGGGTTATGCCATTCCTCCATCCTCCTGAAACCATTTCCACCTGACCTTTACTGGTTTAGAAAAGAATCAAGGTCACACCTTGCCTAGGGCTTCTGGGTAGCTAGAATAACCACAGCCGGAGCTCAGGAGATGGTAAGGCTACTGCCATAGCTCCCAGGTTCTCAGGTGACGACGTCCTCCTCCAGAATTTGTCCTTCATCCATGAACATTCCCAACGTTCCCCACTTTTACTACCAGTTAAGCGGAATTGCTTTTGGGGGGAGGAGAATCTTTCTGGCCCTTGGAAAACTGCTATTAATTTAGAAATCAACCTTAAGTCTGTCACTGAGTAAAATGTGCACTACTGATTTTGTGTGCCCAGAATATAAAAGTCATGTTATGAAGAAAACTTAAACACACAGCTTAAATTAAAAGGCTTTGAATTGTGAATTGGGGGCAGGTACACTAGGTACTTAGACATCTCCACGTAAGTCTTACATCTAAAGGTTTTAGTTCAATGAATAAATTTAAAATAACCAATATAGCGAAGAAAGATCAGAGCTGTAAGAGTTTAGAGGATTGTCCCCTTCCAAATTCAGCTTTCTGTATCAAGGTAATAATTAAATTTTACACTGTCCCCTAAAGAACCTGTTATTTCCTTTTTAAAGCTCTGGTAAGAAATTAAAATACTGCTTTACATTTGACACTACAGAAAGCTATGTTTATTGGGGCATTTTGTGATTTCCAATATAACCAGGAACCCTACTACTGTGTTTCCCCAAAAATAAAACCAAGTCGGACCATCAGCTCTAAAGCGTGTTTTGGAGCAAAACTTAATATAAGACCCAGTCTTATTTTAATATAATATTTTACTATAAGACCAGGTATAATATGTAATATAATTATATTTTATTTTAGTATAAGACTGGGTCTTACATTAATTTTTGCTCCAAAAGACGCATTAGAGCTGATGGTCTAGCTAGGTCTCATTTTCGGGGAAACATGGTGTGTCTTCTGAAACTGGCTACTCTTGAGTGACTAGAGATTTCAGAAACAGCAGTAATTAGGCAACTTCACTTTTCTCCCCCAAATAGATCATCTCTTTGGAGAGCTCAAATTTTATTTGACAAACTTACTTTGGAATAAAATGGCTCTAAACATGCTACGCTAATTCTCAGTATCACATAGGAAGGGCTAATAAAATTTGTAAATCATTTTTCTAAACGTGGTTTCCCGTACAGTGGATTGAATCAGACACATTTAAGGAAGTCGTCAGTTTATTTCAATGATTAAGAACTTTTTTTGGCGTGAATATATTCATGGGAAAAGTGTAAATCTTTTTTTAATTTCATATGAATCAGCCTTTTTCAAGTCCCATGTAAAAAGAAAATCTACTCTTAAAACTTGACTTTCTACTTCAACGTATAAAAATATCAGGAATGCTATTTTTAACCACTAAATTGTTGCTGTCTGGACATATTTAGACAATTCACAAAAAGATGCTTTCTAATTGCTCTTCCTGAAATTAGATCCCAGTCATCTCCCCATGACAGGCAAGCCCCTTGGGCCAGCAGGATGCTTGCCACTAGCCAAATGAGTCAGCCAGCTGTTTAAAGGTTGGTGCTGGGGACACACAAATGTAGTTCAAAGTGTTGAGGCTTTGGAGACAGAAAAGCTTTAGAAGACCTATAAAGCTCCAAGAACCACACAACTCCATCCACCTCCCTCTCTCCCCCCCTCCCGCTCCATTTTGGGCTGTAATATTCAAATCCTTGAATTATCTGCAATTAACATACAGCACTGATTTGCATGTCCCAGAAGTCTCTATTAGCCATTACTGTCAATTATATGTGTAACAATAGTGACACCTACATAGTACTTACTACCGTGTTTCCCCCAAAATCAGACCATCAGCTCTAATGTGTGTTTTGGAGCAAAAATTAATATAAGACCTGGTCTTATAGTAAAATAAGACCGGGTATTACATTATATTATATTATACCCCATCTTATAGAAAAGTAAGACCTTATAAACACGGTCTTATAAAAGACCTGGTCTTATATTAAAATAAGACTTGGTCTTATATTAATTTTTGTTCCAAAAGACGCATTAGAGCTGATAGTCTGGCTAGGTCTTATTTTCAGGGAAACACGGTATATACTAGGCAGTGTGCTAAGTGCTCTTCAAATAAAAATCAGGAGAATTCTCCATTCAGAAAGACCTTTTCTCCATATTTAGAAAAGACCTATTTATCCATATAATTTGAATTTTAGTCACATACAAAACTGTTTTTTTTTTACTAGATCAAATAGATTTTACTAACTCTATGAAAAAAATTAAGAAATGTATGAAGGTTATAATACCAGATGAATAAAAATTGTGAACTGGTGACCTGGTTAAAAAAAAAAAGCAACCTACTTCTAATAAACCACTGAAGTGGCAAAATGACAGACATATCACTTACTTAAGAGGAAATTGACATGAATACACAAAAAGGAAAACGCTAATACTATTAATAAAAAATGAACAATAGAAACAAAACGTAAAGACACACTGCATATTTTCAGTTAGGCTATATTTAATGAGGTCTAAAAAACCCTCCACTTTTAAAAAGTCAGCATTTTTTTCATGCAAGGGTACTTCACAGTAAATAGACTAATATTATTGGATTTTCTTTGCAAATTCCTTTAGTTGGAAGTATTACGAAAGAAAAATAAAAGTATGGGCATTGCAAATTCATTTAAAAAGCTAGGCAGTGCTATTGTATTTAACGGTTTGTAATACTTGTATTAGGGATTGAAATTTGATTGTTGTAACATCCAAAGTAATTTAAAAATGGAATTTCATAGATGTTTTCTCACTTTAAAATGTACTACCTTTCCCACGGTATTTCAAAATGCAAAAGGTCTATTTATTGAGATTTAAATAGTTAATACAATTTAGTCACAGGCTATTACGAATTGTGTCCTCCAAAGTTATGTTGAAGTCCTAACTCCAGCCCCTCAGGATGTGACCTTATTTGGAAACACGGTCATCACAGATGTAATTAGTTAAGATGAGGACACACTGGAGTAGGGTGGGCCCCTAATCCAGTATGAGTGGTGTCCTTACAAGAGGAAGATTTAGACACAGACGCACACAGAGCGAAGTTGATGTGAACAAACACGATGAAAGACGGGACAGAGGCAGAGATTGGAGCGATCGCCCAACACGCTAGGACCCCAAGGACTCTGAAGAACATCTGGAAGAGGGAAGAAAGGATTCTCCTCTGAAAGAGAGCGGGCCCTGCCAACACCCTGCTTGCAGCCTTCCAGCCTCTGGAACTGGAAGAGAGTGAGTTGCTGTTGTCCTGGCCCCCCAGTTGTTGGTATGTTGGTACAGCAGCCCTGGGAAACTAACTGTACCAACCATATAAAATCTACCTTTCCAAAGGAGCACTGTGAGAGCACAGCACTGCTCTGAAGTCAGCAAAGCCTAGGTTCAAACACCATGCAAATCAAAAGCTGAGTGACCATGGACTTCTTTGAGTTTGCTTCTTTATTTGTAAAGAAGAGGTAACAAATCCTACCAAACAGTGCATTCCTGAAGATAAATTATGTAGAATGTCTGTGATACAGAGGTTAAAAATATTAAGTCTCTCCAACCCCAAACCCTTTTCTGCCTGTAATGAGAATTCATTTTAACCTGTGCTCATAGATTATTTGGCTAACAATGCAGAAAGCAGTATGAAAACAGAAAGCTATAATTAAAATATTATTAAACAAATTTTACCTAACTGAAGCCCTTTACAGATTACTACTTAGAAATCTCTAAACCCTTACCCTGGGTGGGACCAGTGATATAATGTGATGTTTTTCAGAACCTTCTGAAATGGTAAATGCTACCCTCTCCTATCTTAAAAGGCTCAAAGTAATTTCAATCATCACAGAAGGAAAGATCAGTTCCTGAACAATAGTTATCCTGTCATACTTTCATAAATTATTTTATTGGTTTAATACAAGTCTGATTTTACTAATATTCTTACTAATATGTAAACTGACCCGAGTTCAGTAATAAACACAAGACTCATGTTATTAAAAAAAAAACGATTGTTCAAATGCAAGAACATTTTATTTCATGTAATAATCATAACAGAAGCAAAACAATAATTACCTTCGGCAAGATTAGTGGAAATAGGAGTATAACTCACAACGGTGATAAACATTTCCCCTGATGTGTGGACCAGGCAGTAATACGGCCACAATATTTAGAGTCAACTGTCCAAAGACTCTGGAAAGGAGATCAAAGGCCAGCAGCATGACGTGCTGTGGATTTAATCTTATATAAATCTAAGTTTAGTGGGTTGCACAGAAGACTTGAAAAGAAAGAAAACCTAGAGTCAGGTGCTATATTCTAATAAAAGAGAATAACTGCAAATGATCCACTGCCACCAAAACAAAGTCTAATCTCTAAACCCTCTGAATTCATGTGGTGAATAAAGACTAACAGTGAATGTTTACTACGTGTAACTCTACATCTCGCATTTCATTCAAGGCATGGAATATTCCCAATGTAGGAGTTTTGTACACAACGAAACGCGTACTAAATTCTGACTAGACATACAGTGGTTATCAATGCCAAATTTTAGAAAGGAGCTGCCGAAGCCACAACCTAAAATATACATTTGCAATCACTGCACGGACTGACTATATGCATTAAAACACTTTAAAGAATAAAAAAATTCTGAAATTTTATTTAATTTGTGGGAAAAGGTATTTTCAAAAAGAAATCTTATTTAAAATCAAGGCAACAGAAACCTGCCTCCAACACAGTGAGTTATTAAGGAAATAATAGTATTATGCGTGGTTATGACCTTAAGAAACACAAATGCTGTAGACAGAACCTAAGAAAATGGAGCTTCAGGGCTTGTTCAACTACAGGAAAAGAAGGCAACCCCATAAACTTGTAAAAACGAAAACACAACCTAAGTCTAGTGTTTACCTGCAGCCTTACCCTATAAGGATAAGCCTAGTTGGGCTGTTCAAGTTTGTATTTTTTTGCACCAATTTATTTGCCTTTTCTAAAGAGAAGAGGAATTACTAGTTGGTGAGCCTATGCCATGTGTGCCATAGGTAGTACAGACTTAATTTTTGAACTGAATAGACCTGGGTGGGTTTCAATCTCTGCTCAACTATTTACAAGCTACGAGACCTTAAATTTGTGACTTAGGTTTCTCGTTAGTGAAATAGATACTGAAATAACAACTACCTCACAGGACGGTTATAAGGATTCTATTACACGGGTTATAAAATTATTCCAGTTCTTGTCACAGTACATATCCATTCAATATTAGCTAATATCAATAATAATTTTTAAAATGTAACCCTGCAGATTAGCTGTTACGAAATAATGCTTAGAGGTACAGTAATTTGTTCAAAGACATACATCTTGCAAATGTTAAAGTCAGTTTTGAAAATCCAATAAAATCTGTGCTCTCTTAAAAAGCGTTCCAATATTGTTAGTCTTGCCCTCTGTTCTTCCAGCTTCCACAACTGGTCTTTTACAGAAGGAAAAACTTACAGACTCATGGTAATTAAACGCCGGAAATGTCCTTAAAATCACTAAGCCAATGGGCAGCAAACTATTTCAACACAGACAAACCCAACTGATAGTCCTTGCTTGGAATAATGGGTCAAAAAGAAAACTGGAGGGCTAGAACGAGAAGGACTTGACGATTCTGAAAAAGGAAGAGAAAGAAGACAAAACAATGACAGGCTGCCTGGGACAGGACGGTCATTGGGGGAGGGGAAACTACACGGGTCAACCAGGGGTCCCTAGCTGCCACTGCTACGCAAGGGTAATACGTTCATTAAACTCAGCTAATTCCCACTGAATTCAGGGTTCAAAGTCACAAGTTCCAAGTTCACGCTGTCCCATCCCCTGAGCTCTGTGCATAAGCACTCTCAGCTTCTTTCGCTACAGGTCATCCCACCGTCTGACGTTTCTTGCACAATGTAAGTTAGCCGATTAGCACATTCTACCTCTTGCTATATTATATACATAACAATCACTTAGCATACTGGCTCTCTATCTTGATTAGAACAAGGCAGAGTAATTCTAACCATACATGCAGGATGAAGAGTCCCCTGAAAGAAGAGAGAATTAAGTACAGAAGAAAAATGTCTGAGCAAAGCGCATGCCAAAATAAACTGATTTGAATTAGTTTTGTTTGTTTTTTTTAAGGAGGGCGCAGCTCACAGTGGCCCAGGCGGGGATGGAACCAGCAACCTTGGTGTTATCAGCACCGCGCTCTAACCAGCTGAGCTAACCAGCCACCCCTTGAATTAGCTTTTGATGTGCAATCCACATCTAAGTAGTTATACATCTAAGTAGTAACATCACTTCCAGTCCCTGATGTTTTTTTCTTCAGAAATGGAAAATAAAAATTTGCCTACAACTTTAAGTTATAGTTTAAAAGACGTTTTATATAAAACCACGTCACCAATTCAAGGAAGCAGAAAAAGGAAACAAAAAAAATCAATTAAAGGAAACACTTATAATTCTCTGCCACATTGCAATCTTTATAGCATACAATTTAGTTTATTTTGCCTATCTTAAAAATGAGTACAAAGATATTGCTCTCCTTTTCTAAATTATGGAAAATATTTTAAAACATTAGTTTTCTTTCTGAGAGTAAAATGCCCTTAAAACATTTTATTACTATAGTACCCAATAAAGTACTAATGATAAAGGCACATAGATATAACAAAATTACCGTAATTGAATACTAAAATTTTCCTTTTGATTAAAAGGTTGTGCCCATCTAAGATACATATTTAAAGTTTAACGAAGACCCTGTTTCTTTGATTCTAAGACACTTTTTACATTTTGACATTTCTGAATTAGGGATGGGCCAGTCTTATAATCACTGGCATGTCATATTGGAAGCATTTTTTATTTATAAATGGGGCTTCTAACAATCAATAGAACCTTAGATCTGATGAACTATGGTGTTTATAAAAAAACACTTTTTCAAATTAAGAGGTCACTTTTTCTTTTTAAATGTAATACAACTGTCCCACACCCGAAACAACCCTAAATGTGTAGCTCCATAAACTATAATCTTTTACATGAGTGAAAAATGGCCAATAAATTTAATGAAATAACTAAATTATTAGGACAAAAGAAACCACTCTGGTAAGAATGTGATAAAATAATGAACAAATTTTATCAAATATTACATAATTTTCAGAATTTTAAGCAAATAATTTTATATTATTCCATCTTCCAATGCTTTCTAAGTATTTGTCCCCCCTATATATTAAAGGAAAACTAGAATAAAGGCGTATTCCACCTATAATGTGCTGCAGATAAACACTACTTCAGTATAAAGTTAAGTTTCTGTAATATAAATGATCAAAGCACAGTATATGCACTTAGGCTAAGGACAGAAGCCAATGTTTACTGAAATGTTTAAAGACATAAAAAGCATTTAAAAATTAGTTACCTAATGTCTATCGATACTGCAGTGCACTGATACTGCAGAAAGCCACATCATTCCCCCTCTCTCTCTGACAAATCACAAAGCCAAACACCGAGTGGTTTGGAGTCTAATGCAGCTACTGCCTGCAACACTTTAAATCATTTTATTACACTGGTTAGGTTACTCCTTGCGTATTTCTAATTGCTAGCATTCGAGTGACAGCACTGTGACCAAAAGCATCAAAAACATGATAGGTCCTATGTCAAACTTATCAAATAAAGCAATTTCTTCTCTTCATCATTAAAATCTGGTGAATATAAATACCAATTTTGGGAATTCAGTATGCGAATGAATAATATTCTTTCACTTAATTATTATACAACAAAACAAAATAAGGACAGCGTGAGAACAAGTAGACATAATCTTTTTCAGTTACGTTTGGAGTGTCCCATATTTCCAAGATGGGTTTCTAGATTCCGTACTGGCAACTGATTAAGAAACTTACACCACCACAATTTTCAAACCAGTGCAGTACTTGCGTATGTTTTGTTTTCAATTATGCACAAGACGGCCCAACAGTGATTAAAAAGCTTGGGAACAACTCAATGAAAAGTCTCACATTCTTTCACATTCCTCAATCCAAGTGAATGTCACTTCATTTTAATAGTAAATGCAACTAAAGTAGTTTGAGAGATATCCCCGCCAATATAATTTCCATACATTAAAACTTTGTACCATTGTCAGTTTCCCCCGTTACCCTAAGGAAAAGATCTGAAACAACTCACATTACTGAACTGAAATTCCTTCAAAATAAACACCAAATTCCTACTCTCATCCACTTTTTCAAATAACAAAATAAATAATGTACTATTTCTATTCAGAACCTGTAAGAAAAAAAAGACTTTATTTCTGGCCAGGAACCTTAGAGCTCTTACAGCTCTGTAGATCATCAGAGGTAATAAAAAACATCCAATTTTAAATAGCTGGTGTGCTCTTACCATTTGGGGGTCAGGGTAAGAGGGGGGTGGGTATGGGGGCTTGACAAATGTAACTTTAAAATTCTAGATAAACTGAGAAAATGATGAATTGTTGGAAATGCAGTGGAAACAAAAATGACTATTCATAGGACCAAATGAAAGCCTTCATTAGAAATGAAAATACACCAATGGTTTCATATATATATATATATATATACATACACACACATATATGTAAAACCCAAAGGAAAAACAAACAACAAATAAATGAAAATTAAAACAAAAATAATAAGCAAATGGGAAACCAAGCCCCAATTTTTCTGCTACTCTGTTTACCTTGGAGATTAACCTGAACAATGTGACCCAGAGCCTACAAGACTCACGGTGGACACTGTGCTCCTGGTACAAACTAATGTCTGCAGACCCCTCACCACCACTATACGTTTTGTGCAAGTAAGATATTCCCTTCAGCAAGTGACTGGCAAGCACTTTAGTACTAGCACTATCTATGCAGAAGAACAAATAGTGTGAAACAAAGCAATGCAAGTATTTATGTCAAATTTGGCTCCATGCGAAATCTGGCTTCATGCTGAACTATATTAAAAAATAAAGAATTGCCAAACCAAAGTGTTTCTTTACAGTATTTCTTATTTTACCTTCATAAAGGCTAAGAGCTGTAACTATGAGCAATGTCAATTAGTCAAATTTTTCTAATTTTCTATCCAGTTGTAAAGAATATTTTATTATCTAAACTATCAACTTTCTGTTTTTCTCTGTATGTGCATGAATACAGAGAAACCAAAAAAGCCTATATAACTGATACAATAAACACACACAGGTATTACATACAAACTAATGCAACTGCATGATTTTTATATTAAAGTACATATTTTTGCACCACACAGTTCTTCATTTTGTTATTAAGAGCAATAGAAAACTTCTGCAACTAGGCACATGCTGCTAATGATCCAGGGTTTTAAGAATTTGTAGGTTAAAAAAATACAATTCCTAGAACACTGTTATCAAACAAATAAGTTTTATTGGCATCTAAAAACAAAATTCACCCAACATTGAAACGTACTTTAATATTTATGTTGTTGTTTTCTTGTTTCTTTTTACTCACTGCAGTATGAGGAACAAATGACAAACACTTACTTTGGAGAAACAGAGACCATAGTGTAGATTTTACAAAATCACTTTTTAAAATCTCTGTATTGTGCTCCTCAAATTATCTAGAGCCAGTCTTTGCATAAAATATCACAGCTTTGTCTGTTACCTTAAAATTCTGCAGCAGCCTAAAGATATGGGTAAGATATACCACCACTGGCTACTCTGAAATATATCTATTACCATATCTGACCTAATGGTAGTATCTAAAAAAACGCTTTCTTCCATAGGAAGTCTCTGACAAGCTGTTATTCATTTCCTTGAAGTTAAAAGAATCTGGGGGCAACATTTATCAGAAAAATAAAAAAATGTTTACCTACCATGTTCATATTAAGAACAATGTCTATACAAGTCAGTTGTACAATTATTTTAAGAGAAAGGTGAACATGAACATCAGATTAACTTAATTCTGGCAGACACAGTGAACAACTAGGGTCCAGTCAGCCATTAAGCGATTACAGAGAGATGACAACTTTACAAAAGGTATCTTTTACCTACTGAGTGATGATTATGTCCCCTCAGTTTCTGTGCTTTCTACCACTGGTTCACTTTCTATATCAGCAACTGTGTCACTCTTCTCCTTGTTTATGTCACTTGAAGATGTCAGTTTCTCATAAAGTTCAGGATCATTCTGCACTGGTAAAGGTGGTGGTGGAGCATGTCTCTCGGTATTTTCACCATTAACCTGAGGCACATTATCACCTTTTCGTTGAGAAGTGGCCCCTTCAAAAAAATCAAAAACCCGAGCATGAGGGGGGACCCAGGTGTTTTGAATCCTATCTCGTCCAAGACGATTTCCATTAATTTCTCTGCAGAAATCAAAATCTCTGTCATCCCTATCCCTCTGCCTCTCCCAGGGTCTTCTGCGGTCATCAAAATCTCTGGGAACTTCTTGTCCAAATCCTCTGTTCCAAGGACCACTTCTAGGATCGAATCGATAGTTTCCGGCCCGAAATCTGCCTCTTTCTTCATGCAAGCCTTTCGGGCCAGCAAAGACAGGTAGGACTCGATGCTCTCGCTCATCAAAATCTCTGTGCCCCCAAGGCTTCTCTGGATTAAAGCCAAAGTGATCTCTTCGACCAAGGTGCTCCATACCTGGCCTCACGAGATTCTCTCTGATATCCACGGGCGGTCTTCCAAAATGATCCCTACCGTCTAATGGAGGCCTTCCAGGACCTTCTCTTGGATCCACGGGCCGTCCAACCATCTCCCTAACATCCACAGGAGGAGGTCTACTCATGCTTTCCCTGGTTTCTATGGGAGGAAACCGGTAATCTCTATCTCCTTCCTGTTGAATGTTATCATTCCCGAGTGGTATCCTTTTTTCTGGATTATTGTCTATACTTTGCCTTCCAGGAACTAGAAAAGGTCTTTCTGGCTGACTAAAAATATCTCCTGGAGGAAAAGGCCCACGGGGTGGATGAAGGGCTGAATCAAGTACCGACGGGGGAGGGATTGCTCGCTGCGGTGGAATTCCCGGCTGCAGCAAAGGAAACCGTGGTCCAGGCGTCTGCGGTATGAGTCCCGGACGGAGGTCTAACATCGGCATCATGGGCATCCTTTGACTGGAGAGACTTAAAGGGGGTAAGTTTTGAGGCCCAGCTGGTGGCTGTGTTCCCAAAAGTCCAGACGTATTTGGGATATTTGGTGGCTGTACTCCTATAAGTCCAGAATTGTTAGGGATATTTGGGGGGAGCACTCCCAAAAGTCCAGAACTACTCGAAACAGCTGGTGGCTGTATTCCCAAAATTCCAGAGTTATTTAGAATATTTGGTGGCTGAGGTCCAATAATCCCAGAACTACTGGAAACGTTAGATGGCCGGACTCCAAGAATTTCAGAATTACTTGATACATTTGGTCTCTGAACTCCCATAATTCCAGAATTGCTTGTCACATTTGGCGGCTGTCCTAACATTGCAGAGCTACTTGAAATATCATTTGGAATCACTAAAATGGAAAGGAGAAAAAAACAACACAAAAAAGAATCATTCTGGTATGAAAAAGAAACTATATTTGTAACTATTAATGCTATAATTTCCAGCAGTTAGCTTAGAATTAATCAGCCATTTGTATCCCCAAAGAATCGAGGTACATTAGATACAAAATAAAAATCAAAACTAAAGTTATTACCATGTATAGTGACATCTAAATATTAAAACATATGTGAGACTGTTATTTTAAAATCTTTACATGATCTTTTAAATTAACAAAAATATCAAATTTTGTACTGATTCTCCACCTTTAACAAAAGTCTTTCTAAAGCACAAACAATTCTTAATATACTAACAGTGGTGCCATGAAAAAAGGACTTGCTGCTTTCAAACAACCCATTTCTCTTCTAGACCTGGCTCGATAAATACCTGGTAGAAGTAAGTTACTTATACCTGGTACTTGTTCATTTTCTCATTCTGTAAGTATACACACTTTGTGCAATCTTATGTTGATCAGCAACACATTAAAGCAGTCCCAATAGGCCAAAAAAAGACAGGGAGAGAGTCTCAATAGAAAGGCGCCAAAATCTACACTATCCTGAACAGAATGCCAAATTTGTTTTTAGGAGATAGTGATCTCTTTTTAAAAATCGCAACATTTCAAACATTTGCGCACTGAACTGGTTACAAATGCACGGCACCTCAGAATTAAACACCACTATAGAGAAGTACTGCGTATAATTTAACTGTGGATTCTGAGGATTTTTTTTTTTACCTGCTCTGGTGTTTTCACCAGAAGGAAGCTGGTGGTCTATAAGATGAGGTACTTTTTCTTCAGGCTCTGCTTGTTTAGTTGGAGGATTAAAAACATTTCCAGCTGCCAAAGCAGAAGTAGCAAGACTGCTGGGAACAGAACCACCTGGTAAAACAATGCTACCAAATCCAACATCTTTCACAGTTTCTGGAGTCATGGATAATGGCGGCTGCACTAAAGCTGTTTAAAGAGGGAGAAGATATATTTCAGACTTAATTAACTAATCAATTCATGTGCTAAGTTAAAATATTAACCATGACTAACAATGGCCTTGCCAAAGTTTTAAAGGACTTCCTATCCTTTCTCCCCAATTGTTTGGTAAGACTGCTCAGTTAACGTGACATACAGTAAGTCCTCACTTAAAATCGTCAATAGGTTCTGTGACGTTCAGTGAAACAACATATAACAAAACCAATTTTCCCACAGGCTAATTGATATAAACAAGAGTTAAGTCCTAGGGGATCTCATAAACGTTATAATGAAACGATGAATGAGAAGATGTTATTCGAGGACCTACCATATAGGAATTCTCTTCTGGTCCCTCTATTTCATTTATAATGAAAACTAACTTCTGGCAGCTTGAATGTATCATTTCATAGCATCTCTGTATTAGCTAAAACATTATATAACAACTGATGTGCAAAGTGACAAATGAGTCACCAGAAAGAAGATAAATTCTATTTAGAAAACTTTTTTTAAAATAGGAGAAAAAAATTAGAAATATTCACATAAAAATGTTTAGTAAAATAAGGACCTGTGACTTAAGAAGAAAATCTCAGTAATACAAAAAAAAAATCATAATTTTGCAAGGATGCCAGTACATGAATATCTAAATAAACAGAAATGATTAGTGCAGACTGACAATACAAGAATGAAAATCTGCCGAATCCCCTTGAAATTACAATGGTCTAAGGTTCTTACATTTACTATTTTTTGTCAAATGAGGTTAGAAATTCATCAGATGGGAAGAGATAATAATAATAAGGTGGACTACAAATAAAAAGGTATAAACATTCAAATTAAAAGAATGTGTAGAAAAAAACCCCAAGTGTATAAATCATTTATATGTTATAAAACAGAACTAGAGAAATATAAAATCACAATTAAACTGTTAGAATTTGTAGTGCAATTTATATCACAACACTGTTAAATCATTTACATGGGGCTTTTAGCAACTGTTATCCTCACATTTAATTCCAGTTTACCTGGACGAACTGCTAGCACGTAACCGAGGTATAAAACAGAGGAAACAACCTGGGATCACGCATGGGAATTAGGAGAATTAAATGAGACAGTGAGCAAACAGGAAGAGTACCTAGAGCACAGTGGTATTTCTCTTTCTCTATTAAATTTATTTCAGATTTTTCAAAATGAATAAATTAAGAAGAAATAATTGGGAGATAGGCTCTAGAATGAGTCTCTGTGAATGGTGAATTAAGAAATGGCTTCTGAATATTTTTCCAATTTTCGGAAAGAATAAACAATCTTTCTAATTAACCAACAATATCCAAAAAGAAGAATCCTAATGCTGTCTAAACAGTAAAAAAGAGTAAAAAAGTTTAAAATCATAAGGAAAATGGATTATATCATCAAAAGGTGAGCTATCATATACACTCACTTTAAATAAAGCCCTTTGAGCCAATATTGGGCCAAAAAGTAAGAAGCTCACAAAAACTGATACAGTCATCTCAAAAAGATACTGTCCGAAGATGAGACAAACTGAACTTCAAAAAGAGAAGTGAATGCAATTGCTTGGAACTGAAAATCCATTAATCCATAAACACTGAAGAAAATGAAGGAGGAAGAACTGGAGGGTCAGGGAGAGGAAGAGAAGGGGAAATAAGAGAATTCCTCTCCCCGCTTCAGCCACTGGTTATCACTGGAAATATCCACAGAACTCACTCACTGCCTGGAAAATGGCAGTTACGGGAAAGAATTTAGCACCTACCTAGCTCTGCTGCACAACTGTTATTTCAAGGTAACTAAATACTATTAGTTGATAAAAGTTTTTCTTTATAGAAAAATTCTAGCTAAAAAATATGCAAGGAATTATAAAATTCAAAAGATCATCTCCACTTTGAAACTAATGAAAAGGAGATTCAAGTAATAATGATCAACGGAGGAAACCGCCTGATGCAAATGTGAAGGTTAACTTTTTTACAACCAGGTTCCACTACCTGAGTACTCTGATACATCTTAGTATCATTTAAAGTGGGGAAAGCATGGCTCCTGATGTGACGTAATGTCAAGTCAGCACCCCACCTTTAAGTATTTTTGCCAAAAAAGCTTAAGTGGAATCAAAGCAAATCTTTGGTGCTGAAAACTTCCTATTTACAGGAAATTTAAGGAGATGGAGGAACAAATTCAGTATCACAAAGAAGTAAAAACCCAAATCCATTATTTGGGATCTTGCATATAGAAGTGAGCTGTTTGTTTATTCAGTTAGTTAAAGACATGATGAATTGAAAAAGGAAGGGACGTTAGGTCAGTAGTAATCTATATTATGATATTTAATACATACACACAAACATACAAACATGATATGGGGACTCTTTTGAATTTTGACTAAAATAAACCAATTATAAAAACATATTTTGAGATAACAGAGAAAATATGAATATGGACTGCTGGATGATACTGTTAATTTTTTTTAGAAATCATTTAACAAAAAAGATGCATTTGTGTGAAAACTTTCATAATAAAAAATTAGCAAGAATTCACAAGAATGAGAACTAACACATTAACACCACCATGAATTGCGAAAATTCTGAAAGCAGACCACTCACATGTTGGTACCACTGGGGGAATAGCAGGTGGTGGAACACCAGGTGGAGGGACTGGAGGTGGCATGTAACCTATACAGAAAAAAAAGATCCAAAATTAAATAGTGTAAAAAAGGTTACTTCTTTTAAATCAAAGGTTTTACTAGCTGTAAGAGAAATTCTACATTCTTAAAAAAGTCTTTCATTACTACAACCTCATATCTGTGAGTATATTTTCCATTTTAAAAATTACTTTTATATACACTACCTTACTTGATCCTTAGGGAAGCAGAGAGATCCTTATCACATCCTATTTATTTACTCATTTGTTTAAGTCCCATGGCACTCTCTATGATGCTATAAAATCAAAGGTTAACACAAGCCAGGTAACCCGTTTATACGCTAGCATGCTGACCACACTGGGAATTAAACATTGTATTTCAAGCTGCTGATAACATTATATGCAATAATTCATCTGCAAAACCTGCTACTGTATGTCTTTGATATATATGCTGTTTACCCACTAGATCAGAATACTTTCATTAACCTTGGATGTTACTATACTATGTTTTGAACATTGAAATAAATCTTCAATTTAATATTGGCTGTTTTATGATTTTAAATGTCAAATGATCAAACTATAAAACTGCTTCCTTGCTTTTTAAAAATATACACCAACCATTAAATTCAATTAGAAACAGTGGGTAAAAGTGAGGGGAAAATAAAGATATATGACTTTCAACAAATGAATGACAGACAGACAATAACTTTATAAAGTCTATATGTTATGAATTTTGAAATAATCACTTAAAAATAGCTTCTGAAAAAACTTCAATTTTAAAATCATAAATACAGAAAATATTTGACAAAAGTAATTTCCAAATATTTAAAATATACAAAAAGATAAAATTCTTATTAAAATCTGCACCAATTTTAAATTATGTATTAAACTGTAATTTTAAATTTTATGTTACATGACAAATTACAACCATCCTCAAGCAATGAATTTACTTTTTGGTTTTACTGATATATTTTGGGGAACTCTATTCATGAGTTCAACACTTAAATTATAGAAATCAAAGTACAGTACTTCATTTGTTATACTATGCAAATAAATCATGAAGTTCAAAGAAAAATAAAAAGTTTTTAAAAATCAATATATTCTATTTGATTCTACGCTATATAAGCAATGATTTATATTTCATTGATATGTGATGTTAAATCTATAGCTTGTACGTAGAAACATTGATTTAAGGAAATTTTTGTTTATTAACGATTTATTAGGTCAAAAAACGTACCAATTCAATTACATTTTAACATTTAATTTCTAATGTCAAAATGGAAACCCGATGATTTTTAGGAAGGACAATCTAGATAATCAAATGCATACTTTTTAATGAATGGGTGATAACTGTACAGAACTACAACATAAAGATTTCAACATAAATTTTAAATTATCTGACAAGAGTACTTCAATGATTTTAAAGGACCCCATTTCTTCTCTCTGTCGGTGCTTCTTAACGTGTGGGCCTCCAACAATCTGCACAACCTGGGAACTTGTTAGAACTGCAACTGTTCCCCCTCAGTCCTACTGTAGCAAAGGGTGGCCCAACAATCTGTGCTGGAACACACCTTCCACGTGATTCTAACATGTGCTAAGGTTTGAAAATCAATGCTCTATGTAGTATTTTAACCTGGAAAAAGAACAATTTACATGCTATTCTAAAGAGAATTCCATTAATAAGACGAAAACTCCTTACCAGGAGGTGGTTGTGAAGGGTTAAAACTTGCCCGAAGAAAAGGTGGAGGCATGGGACTGAATCCAGGAGGAGGAACCTGCATTGACACAGGAAATGCTGGTGGGACCAAACTAACTGTAGGCACAGCTGGCGCTACTGGAATCTTTTGTGGACAGAAAAGAAAAAGTCCATAAATCATTTTATCCATCAGCAAAGATTACATCTTGGAACACTTAGAGGTAAATTACTTCTATTTCTTTTTTAAGGGTAACAAATTCCATTACATTAAGTTGCTTTGTTTTTTCCCTTTTGTATACTTGTAAATAAACCCACTTGGGGTAAAAGCAAGGCACTACTGTTCAACAGACAGTACACGCAGCGATTGTGAAATCTGCCTTATATTCACGTGATGTAAGGCAACGGGCACCTACTTGAATAGTGACTATCAGGCTCAATCTTAAATTGTCATCTCCCACTAAGTTTCTAATACGTAGCTATGTTACACAACCAAACCACCATTAGGCAGCATGTCAGCAGGAGCTTTAAAATGACTTGAATTTCTCATAAATTCATTTTCTACTCCTAGCATAAATACCTTTTACTCATCCTAGATACAATCATTCCCAAGTATTTATTTGCACTATGGCTGTACCTCTCCCTTAAATTTCATATTCTATCAACGGTCTCTTCAACATCTTTACTGTCTGAAAGACACTTCAAACTTCTCGTGCACAAAACTGAACTCCCAAGTTCTTTCCAAAACAACTCTTCCTTCCCCGTTTTCTTTCTCATTCTCAGATAATGGTAATCCCATCTTTCCAATTTCTCAGACCCAAAACCTTGCCTCTGCTCTTTCTCACAACTAAAATCTAGTCATGCCACGAAGTCCCTTGGTCGTACCATCAAAATATACCCAGTACCTGACCACTTCTCATTCCCTCCACTGCTAGCATCCTAGTCTGAGCCACCATCACCTCTCGTCTGGATTGCTCCAACTGTCTTTTCACTGGTCTCCATGCTTTCATGAATGGCCACTAATCTATTCTCAAAATAGTACAGCCAGTGCACTCCTTTAGAACTTTAAGCCAGGTCAAGTCACTTCTTTCCAACTCCTCCAAAGGCTGCGCATCTCAGAGTGAAAACCAAAGTCCTCCTAGAGGTCTCCTCTCCTCTAAGCTGCCTCACGCACTGTGCTCTAGCCCACGTGCCATTCCTGGAACACACCAAGCCTGCTCCTGGCCTCCAGCCTCTACACTGGCTCTTCCCTCTGCCTGCAATGCTCGCCAGGCTGGCCAACTTTCATTTGTGGCTCCAGCGTCTCCTTCTCGGTCAAGTACGCCCTGACCATTTTACTTAGGATTGTAAGCACCTGTGCACACTGGTCACCCTACACTACCTTTATCCTTCCACTGTGTCTCGTAAACTTATTTTAGATCTTGTCTCCCATTTTGAGAACAAACGCTCCATAGAGTAGGGATTTGTGTTTGGTTTTTTTTCACTGATGTATCCCAATGTCAGGTGCCTAGAAGAGTGAATGTCACAGAGCAAGCCATCAACAATCATTTGTCCAAGAAATAAACATTTAAATATAAATTAGACCATTTCTTTAAATTTTTTTTTCCAAAAACTGTTTGACTGAGCTCATATTTATTCCATTTTGGACAAGTTCCTCCAAGTTTTATAAAGTAAATACATGAGTAAAACAACACATTCAACAACAAAAACACCCAGCACTAACCTGTAACATAGCAACAGGTGGAGGGAAAACCTCTGCCTGGGTGGTGACCACTGTCTCCTTTTCAACTGGAGTTGGGCTCTGAGTTGTCTGGACCGTCTCTTTAACAGGTTCTGAGCTTTTCACAGTTTCCCACTCTAAACGAAATATTTGAAATTGATTTCCTCTAGATAGCTGCAACTTTTCATTTTATTTCTATGTCCACATTTCATTTCATGCCTGTCTAGGTCCTTCATCTACCCCAGCACATCTGTCTTTAACATGTGTCCACTACTAGAGGTGACGGCCTCGGCTGTGCCCAGATAAATCTGATTAGGGAACTACGGAGTCCAAGGAAGCATCACACGAGACACAAATGAAAGACACAACATATTTAATCTGGAGAAAACACTTAAAGAGGGATGTACTACAGATCTCAAAGGCTGTCTGACATAAGAGGAAACAACCTCATTCTGTATTTTGTCACAAGGTACAAGGGAGACCAACAAATATTAACCCAATACAGAAAATTTTTTCTGGAAATACAGCTTATGCAAAACTCGAATGAAGAAGCTCTGCTGGTTTCTCCAATAGTTGTCCATCCCCCTCAGAGTAAAGCTCAAAGTCATTATGACGACTAGTAAGACGTTGCATGACTTCACCCCTCTGTACCTCTCTGGCTTCGTCTCCTACTACTCACGCCTCACTAATTTGGCTCCAGCCATACTGGCCTCAGGATTTTTAAACAGACTGCACTTGGTGTTCCCTCTATGTGGAATGCTTTTTCCCCAGACACCTGCGCATCTCACCCCTTCAGGGATCACCTGTCTGTTAGACCTTCTTCAACCATTTAAAACTGCAACAGCTTCACACCTATACTGCCTATTCCCTCACTCCCTGATTTTTCTTCTTAAAACTTACCAACATAGAATTACTGTATAGAGTATCTACTTTGTTCATGGTCTAGTTCTTTCCACTAGCACATGAGTTGGCAAACTTTTCCTATATTAAATATTTTAACCTTTGTGGGCCATATGTTCTCTGTTGCAACTACTCAACTTCTCTTGAAAAAAAAGTCATATAAAATAGATAAACACAAGTGAGCATGGCTGTGTTTCAATATAACTCTATTTACAAAATAGGCTGCCGGCCAGCTTTGGCCCAGGCAGCCCCTGTACTACAAGGTGCACTGCACGAAAGACAGGATTTTTGTCTACCTGCC
This sequence comes from Rhinolophus sinicus, assembly GCF_057876585.1. Lineage (NCBI taxonomy): Eukaryota > Metazoa > Chordata > Mammalia > Chiroptera > Rhinolophidae > Rhinolophus > Rhinolophus sinicus. Next base: position 11,060,064 of record NC_142502.1, read on the forward strand.
TCACTGCTGTAATCCCAGTTCCTACAACTGTGCCTGCTACACAGCAAGAAGCAGGAGTTAAAATACTTATTAAATGACTGTATGCTCTGGTGGAATATCCATCAAGAAAGAGAGCAACTGATAAGAAGAAAACAAGTGAAAAAGAGTTTGAATATATGCAATGGCCTGAGAACAAAAATATTCTGAAAATTAGCTAAGTATGCTAAAAAGAGCTAAGATGTGAAGAAATAACGAATATATCGTATTTCAATTCTTTTAAAACTTCTTACTGGTTATAACTACTAATCATTTTATAACTGGAATTTTTAAAAATAAAAAAGACAAGTTTTTCAAAAGAGCAGGCCAGATGGTCACTTGGTTATAAGTGAGCATTCTCGAATTGCATGAGTGTGAAACACAACTCCCTAAACTAAGATTCTATTCCTGCCATTCTCAACATGTATACTAACCAAAATCTGGGAAGTTTTTTAAAGAATCTTCTAAAGTACCCAGTTCTCATTTAAACTTGAGGAATTGAAACACAGTAGTACCTCGGTTTTCAAACGTCTCCATTGATGAACATTTTGGCTTACAAATGCTGTAAATTTTATGGATCTATGGTATCATTTGATAGTAAAATTCATGCTAAATTTGCAGTTTTAGGGGTTGATTTTAAAGGTCTGGAATGAATTAATCCATTTTGCATTACTTTCTATGGGAAACCATGCCTTGGTTTTCGAACGTTTCAGAACTCAAACGGTCTTTCCGGAACAAATTATGTTCGAAAACCAAGGCACCACTGCATTTAGTTTTAAAAAGCCTCCATATACAAAATACGCAACTGTATCGAGCAAAACTTTTTAAAAAATGTTTTTGAACACAGTGTTTCATATTTTTTCACTTTTGGGGGTGGGGAAGAATCGGGAAAATAAACACAATTCACTCTATTATGGAAAAACTCTTATCAATTACAACCTTATAAGTGTACTTTCTTAATAAAACTACCCTTAGGGTTCTTACCAGTATTTACAGTTTCCTGATCAATCATGCCTCCTTCTGCAAAACCTTCCAAATCATCCACTTTAACTTTTTCCCAGGGTATATATGTGACTCCAAGATCCACATCCCAGAATTGTTTGTATTCTGTTTTCACACCTTTGTTTAAAGCCCAAGCAATCTATCAGAAATGAAGAGAGAAAAAAGAAAGCTCAGGTATACTGTAAAAACAAGGCAAAACATTAAAAAACATGTAAACACTACAAATACAAATAAAAAATAAAACTAGTTTTAAAAATCAGGTGAATGAGCACAATATCACTGAATAACAGTAACCAAGAAAATTTTCCATGCATTTTCCGTTTTTGTTTGTTTATAAAATAAAACCTGCATTAATAGTGATGGCGTTTGTGAGATTTATTTCTACTTTTTAACTGAAACTTTAAAAAAGGACATTTCCAGAAATAAAACATCCAAATCTACTTTTCACCATTAAAATGTCAAGCTACATTAGCAATAATTAGACTAGTTATTATAATTTAAACAAAATCTTGGTACTCCAGAAAAACAGGAGACCAGTGAACTTTAGTTTACATAAAGAAACTCTCTGCCATAAAATGACAAAGGTATGGGCATGTTAACTCCCTTGAAAGCAGTTATTTTAAAGTTTTTAATTCAGTTGCAGAAGCTAATGTAATAAATTCTCTCCAAATAGCAGAAATGAAATATAAATTAGTCACAAAAAGTAAAACTGGAAAAATACACAGTAAATACTCAGTTTAAAGACGAAGAGGAAAATAAAAATATAAATAAACCCGTCACGAGGGTTGTAGAAGACAAGATGTTAAAAAGTAGAAATAATATAATTAAGGGGGATGATTAGGAAGCATTGGGAAGAAATAAATGAAAGACAAACTAGTAAAAATGAAAAAGGTCTGCTCATAAAATGGTGGTGACCTGGTTGATGAAGAGAACTGTGTATGTGTGTGTGATTTCAAAGCAAGAGTTTGACTAAAGTTTGGTTACTGTTTTACCTACTATCTAATTCTATAACTCAACAAAACTAAAATAATAGATTTCCATTGAGCTTTGCCCAATTAAAAAGAATGAATTAAATACAGGAACATTCTAATAATCCAATAAAACATGAGCATGTACCCCTGCCCCCACTCTCACCTTAATAACCTTGGAACCGATTTTATACGATCCAGAACTAAGTTTCTGAAGAGCCCGAAAGGCATCTTGCCGATGAACCATGCAGACGTAAGCACAGCCCCTGGGAGGAATCATCTGTTGAAACAAATGGTCTCTTTAGCAGGGCTACAAGGAGGACAGTTCATTCTGGCATTTTACAGTTTTAGTGAAACGGAACATTGTCTATTAACTGATATGAACTGTTTTCCCTTTTCTTTGCCCAGCTATGTTTATTGGTTCAATTCATGTACCACAAATTACTTAGTCTTAAAAAAAAAAAAAAAAGCAAAAATTCAAAAGCTAGTTGGGTCTCACTCTAAGCCATGATACACATGTATGTGAAAACTTGACTATCATGTCAGTTAAAGTTTTTCTAATATAAAGAACTATTTTAAAAAGTAAAAATACACACACATGTGTAGCCGACATATTTGAAGGCATACGATTTAGTCATAGTATTATTTTAATTTTTCCAATTATATTGACTAACATTTAAAGAATTTTTGTTTTGGAGAAGTACCTTAACCTTAATATAAAATCTATAATCTACAACAAATGATAAAACTAAAGCACTTCAGTTTTAAAAAACTTAATTTTGTCCAGGTACTTCTGGACATAGGTTTAAAATGAATGGGAAAACTGCCTCAGTGTAAGGATATGAGAGTTTTATTTATAAACTATTTCACTATTCTATAGACTACCAGATCATAAAATTATCCTTAATGTATTAATTCAGAATAACAGTGCATTTGTTTCTTTAAGAACTCAAAAGGTGTTCTCTCACTTTATTATTACTCAACACCTAGTAAGCTCTACTTGTCAAAACAAAAACAAAAACTTCTCCCTCAGTCTTGCTAACATTTCAAGCTACTGTCACTTTAATACCAAACCTTTCAAAAGACAAGTCTCTCTAACCCCTTACATACTTCAACTCTTACGATGTAGATCCAACTCCTTACCAACCCACTGAAAATATTTTTTTCAAACTCACTAGTGACCTACTTAATGCTAAATCTAACAGACTTTTCTCAGTCCTCAAACTCCCCTAAAACCAAGTAACAGCTTTCTAAATCTTATATCAATTTTTCAAATCCCAGATTTTATCACTCAGCCGTTCAGTCCACTTCAGTTCACAAAATAATCTAGTGACTATTATTTGTTGAGTACTATGCTCTTCAAAGGTAATCCAGAGGAGGAGAAAGACAAGGAAAATTAATGCCCAGATTACTATGGCACAAAAAAGACTACGAATGTCATAAGCCACCTGAACATCCAAAATGCTGCTCCGATGCAGGACCTGTTCAGAGCAGTGACTCCTGGCTTTGCATGAGAAATCACCTGTGTGACCACACCTCTTCGATAAGATCCTAAAGATACTGCTCATGGGCATCCCTATTTTTTCAAATGTCACCACATTTCTGATATGCAGCTAGTGCTAAGAACCACTAGTTTAAGGGTAGGAGAAAATTTGAAAAATTTTCAGGTGTTATATGATCATGGATTCTGGACGATAGCTATGTTTTGACAGGTGAAATTTAGAAAGACAAAAAGTAAGAGAAGCCTACAACAGACACTCTTAGGGTGGAGAAAGGAATTGAAATGGCTAAGCTGAAACACTCAACCAATCACCTATTTATTAACCAATCACCATTTATTATCAGTGTGACTCAGGCAAATCACTTAAGTTTACTCACTGGTAAAATAATATTTACTTAACCAGTTTCTTGTAAGCCTCCAAGCAGACATACACAGTTGACAGTAAAATACGAAATGATAAAACTCAATTCAAATAAGGAATGCTATTATTAATACAGAAGAGTCAAATCTGGCCATGTACGGAATGTTGGGCTCTAACACTAGAAAGGAAAACCAACCAACTGCCCAGTAAACAATAAAAAGTCCATAGACATAAAAGTGTAACAATAAAATCAGAAGGTTAATGAATTATAAATCTCCTCAAACAAATAAAAATAAAACATTTCCTTAGTTTTAGCCCCAGGGGAAAATGACAGCCCTTCAGGAAGAAAATATTCAAAGAAGGAGACAGGATGGGGCAAAACCACTAAAGGAATCAAGTTGAGGAGTGAAAGACTTAACTCAGGTTAGTGGAGATGACCTGGCCACACTGGTTTTCTTGCCTAAGGCTTGAGGGGGAAACAGGAAGAGAGGGAGAGGACATGGGCAGAGACTGGGACCCCAACTCCAGTTGTGTCCACACACTACCTACCGTTTTTCCCCCAAAATAAGACCTAGCCAGACCATCAGCTCTAATGCGTCCTTTGGAGCAAAAATTAATATAAGACTCGGTCTTATATTATGTTAGATAAGACCCGTTCTTATATTATAGCAAAATAAGACCGGGTCTTATATTAATTTTTGCTCCAAAAGACACATCAGAGCTGATGGTCCAGCCAGGTCTTATTTTCGGGGAAACAGGGTATGAGCTCATGTGCAGGTGATTCTTCATTTTCTACAAAAAGAGGAATTAAATTAGATCACACATAGGGTTCCTGCTAACTCATACATTCAATGTTTTTAGGAATCAAGTGCTACACTGCTGTAAAACCCCTATGAGTTTTTGTTAGAATTCCATTTAAAAAATTAATCAAGCAAGGCGATAAACAGCAATAGAATAAACACAAACGAAAGTCCAAGGATCCTTGTGAAGCAGTGCTTATAAAGGCAGATACTACTGGGCCAATAAGGACCTGAAGTGACTCTCTGTATGAGTGAAAACCCCGTTCTTTTCTTCACCTTAAACTACTGTTGAACAACTGGTACTTACATTAATGGACTCAATCTGTCCAAACTCTTCAAACAGGTTGGTTAAATCCTGCTGAGTGGCCTTCTTGTCCACCTGCCCGACCCAGAGCGTAGTGCTGCATACTGGCAAGACACAAGAGAGAACCGACCTAAATCACACAGGCAAGTTACTGCTTTCACATCGCTGAGAAAAAAGAACTAATGACAACAGACTAAAATGTAAGATAACAACATACCTGTTAGTTGACATTTGTATCTATTCTATTTAAAAATCAACTGAAATCCCAGGTATCCATTCACATCTATGCCAAGCCACCCTCCTGCGTGTCCCCCGTTCTCAGGCTTGAGGCACACCTGAATCACCTGTGGGTATCTGGGTCCCCCAGATGATGAATGGTGCGGGGTATGACAGAGTGGAAGATGGGAGTTCTCACGTTCCACAGGTAATTCTAAGGTGCAACCAAGTTTCCACACCACTCTTCCCTGCAATCCTATCTGCGTACCGTTTAAGTATTTTTCTGTACTGGAAAGATTAAGTAGATGTTTCGCCCTAATCACGAGTTAAATCTGAAAACCGTATCTTATCCTTAAGGAAATAATAATTTGCAGGAAGATACAAAGAGGAAAAGGCTGAACTGGAACTCCTTCACTGGTTATCATGAAAGACTTGGAAGCCACTTCCCTTTACATATAATATATATATGTATACATAATAAACAAATGCTACACATGAAGCATCTTGTCTCCTTTTAGCTGTACTGTTCGTGCCTCCATGAACATCTCCTTTTCCTGAAGACACTAACTCTAAAAATATTTACAGCTAATTTATTTGTAGAGTTTTAAATACACAGTTGTCTCTTGCACAACATAGGCGTGAACTGCACAGGTCCACTTATAAGTGGGTTTTTTTTCAATAAATACAGTCAGCCCTCCACCTCTCCAGGTTTCACATCACGGATCCAACCAACCACACATGGAAAACAGCATTTTCAATCCCCCACTGGGGAGCTGCAGAAACGGAGGGCCAGCTGGATGCAGTTCTATGCCATTTTACGTAAGGCACTTGAGCGTCCGCGGACACTGGCATCTGCGGATGTCATAGCACCAATCCCCATGGATACTGTAATTACCAGGTTTCCCCAAAAAGACGACCTAACCGGACAATCAGAGCTCTAATACGTCTTTTGGAGCAAAAATTAATACAAGACCTGGTCTTACTTTACCGTAAGACCAGATCTTATATAAGACCCGGTCTTATATTAATCTTTGCTCCAAAAGATGCATTAGAGCTGATTGTCTGGCTAGGTCTTATTTTCGGGGAAACATGGTCAGTTTGGGGGAGTCAAAAGTTACATGCAGATAACTGACTGCACAGGGGTCTGCTCTCCTAACCCCCACATTATTCAAGGGTCAACTGTATTTAGATTTATGTCAGTGTCATTTTTAAAGAACCAGTTTCCAGCTTTTTTATTAGCTTTTATCTATAATAGGGCAGGCCGAGAGCTAATTTAGACCCACATTAAGATGTGACTATTGCCGGGTCTCCACTGAACACAGGTTTGCAACCTGGTCTTACTCTGGCTAGCCCCAGCTCCAGCATCTCCCTATATGCGTGGGCTGAGGAATTGTTCTCCAGCAGGTCCCTGGTCACTGTTCTTCCCTGTTTCTTCTTTGCGTCACGGAGTCACGCCCTAAGAACATATACCTTAAATTCAACCAAAGTTTCAAGGGACAATGTATTAGTTTTCTTTTGCTGCTGTAACAACAAAATACCACAAACACAAAACGTATTCCCACAGTGCTGGGGGTCCTAACTGGGTCCCCAAGCTGCATCCATCTGCAGACTCTAGGGGAGAGCAGAATGTTTCCTTGCCTTTGCTCGGTCCTACAGGCAGCCTGCACTCCTTGGCTCATCACCTCCATCTTCAAAGACAATAGTGCAGATCTACCAACCTTTTTCTCCTCCCATCTTCACATCACCTTTTCTCTGACCTTGTTTCCCTCTTATAAAGACTCTTGGATTACACTGTGTTCTTCTGAGGAATCCAAGTTAACCTCCCCGCCTGAAGATGCTTACAATCACATCTGCAAAGCCCCTTTTACCATGCAAGGCAACATATCTACAAGCTCCAGTGATCTGGATGTGGACATCTGTGCGAGCCCATTAACCTTCCACCAAACCGGAGCAAATTTCTGAACCTCTCTCACTGAACAGTTCCCTCCTCTTACTCTGTCCTCCATATCACAGCTGCCTTCATCTCCCCAAAAACGGTTCCACATTTCCCCTACTCCTTCAATGTTATCTAATTATTCCCATGGATAACTCCATTCCACCACCCCCGACCCCAGAAAGCAATAATGAGTCTCCCCCATCCCATGAAAAGGGCACATGATTCCTAGAATGGTACTGTTTGTTGATGTTTCATATCCCCTGAATTATTTGCGAAAATTCTTGTATTCTAAGGACCAATGGTAAGGAGACATTACTGTATGTGTTTAAAATATGTTGGGACCACATAAAATTGATATTACTTCTGTGTAAGATAAGTTTTTAGGTAAAAAAAAAAAAATCAGAGACATACTTTAACTGTACTTTCTGAATTTGTTTATTGTGCTTTACCCATGAAGATAAAACAGCGATAGGAAATGAATTCCATGGTGAATACCTATGTAAATTGTGGCAGCAACAACATGACAAATCAGGTGACGAGCCAAATGAAAGAGACTATGTAAAAGCCCCGTCCTAAAATAAGCAATTCTGACTGTCCCATTGGTAATCGCGGGAAGAGGCACAGTGGAGGCTTAAGGTCAGACCTGGTAAGACACAGAACCTTTCAGAGTTCGGAACAGCAGCACCATTAGATGAACTGGCTCTCATAAACACATACGACTCTGGCAGGAAGCCAAAGCTTGTTCAACGTGCTAGAACTTAAGTAAGCAGATGGCTACTGCCTTCTATTTTAAGCCTGGATTTCCAAGATGCTTTAGCAGTGCCATAAGTTATACTAATTATTTATCTATTTCCGTGGCAGAAAATATTTACTTATAGATGTTTGGAAATCAAATAACCTGATCAGTATTCAGTCTTGGCAAAAAATGACAATTTGCTCCATTTTACGTACACTGCCCATCTGCAGTCTGTTGGCTCACGGCGGGAGTCATCACTCACTGAGAATCCTTTAGGGAGAATTTGGCACTCACTGCAATTTATTTTCCTATACCTCACATTCTAACAAAGTGAACACTCCCCTAGCCCTCTCCCAAAACAAAGTCCCACTATTGCCCAACTGTTCTAATCATACATCACAGATTAACATATAAAGGAGGGAAAGTTTGTACAATAGGAATGTCTCCTTCAGTCCTGACCCGGTGAGTTTATCCTCGGCTTCGAAACCCACATGCTTCCTACACTAATTACTCCTACAGACCTGGTGGTCGTAACTGGTTAGGACACTATGCACAGAAGACACTGACACTAGTCTTGGCCCACGTTAGGTATCATTAGTCAAGGCTTATGTTTTGTAACTTGCATTAAAAAAAATACAACTCTCAATAACCTTAGTATTTGAGGAGAAATTGATCTTCCCTTTTCTCTTCTCCCCTATCACTTTACAAAACCCAGGATAGCATTACTCATTTACCAAACCACTTTTCAAATTCTCAGTCTTAAAATAAGATTTAGAGAGCCCACAGTCTGTATAAGTGTGTCACTTACCACTTAATGTTTTCGATCTAATTGGAGGCAAGCCCTTCTTCTGTCGTTCTTTCTCCCTTTCTCTAGCTCTTCTCTCACTAGAGTACGAACGTGATGATTTCCTTTTTCTTTCCCGTGAGCGTGAGCGTGAGCGCTTTCTGTGTTTACGCTTACGAGAACCAGATCGTGACCTAGACCTTCGTTTTCTTGGTGATCTAAAAACAAAACCTTATTTTATTTCTAATAATCAACGTTACTCTTTTATCACTAGGTGAGAAAAAGAAAAAACAGGAAAAAAAAGGTTGTCTTATATTTGGTTACTTCTTAAAAAAGATTTAAGTATAATCAAACATCACACATGCATTTTCTAAAATCTATGTACTGCTTAGGTCCATACTGGGTGTAGATATTTGTTTTCAATGATTCTTACTAAGTCTGGGTTAGTATTAACAAACACAAAGAAGAACAGGAGAACGAGATCCTAGTAAGGGCCTCACTTTCTCTTAGTGTCTCCCAACTCATTTTTCAAACAAGAGTCAAGAACAGGGATGAAATACCAAAGAAAAATAAAAAGATCCTTTGGGTAATAAGCACTGTTACATTCTTAATTTCCAACAGAGCACTAGGCTACTATATAATTCTGCTTACAAGTTTTCAACTTCTAAAATTTTGCTGAACTTCACATTATAAAGTGATACTGAAACACTGTTTCTTTTTTGACTGTCAACCATACGCCAGTGAACTCTCTCCAAAATGCTTCTGTAGGTGTCGCAAGACAAATAAAGAAGCTGCTATGCTAGGCTACAACAAAGAAGTTTTCAGCACTAACATTGTAACTGCTGTAGCAAGATACTGTTCACATGAGGTAGAGTTAGAGAAAGTAGAACTGACAGGCTCGCCTTCACAAGAGGTAAATGCAAATAACTTCTTGAAACTAACAATAAATTACTAAAAAATGATCAAAGATACCACCCCCTCCTCTAGCATTTACTGTTCAGATTTTCAGGGTATTCACGTGTAGAAAATTGGGTATGAAAAAATGTTAAAGACTAATTATTTTTAAGAGAAAAATACAATAGAATTTCTAACACTGTTCCTCTACAGCCTGATTTAACTGTTGTTGAGAAGCATTATTATCCTAACAGCCTGAGGTGTCATCAAAATATTATTCACTAAGATGAGGTATAATCCAAAATCTAAGTCTCATGATATGGCTGTGATCCATGTATAATTTTCAAATAAATGGTCACAGATATAGCCAATTAAAAACGGAAGAAAGTATTTCTGATTTTCAAATTCTGAATTACTTCTTTCTGAGAGAATATAAGATGTCATTATAAGAATATAAAATGTCATTATAAGAAAAAAAAAGTTTCCTTAAATCTTGATGCAAAGAAATAAAGCCACCATTTTAAAAGTTTACACACAACTATTCTTAAATATTATTGTAGAACCTTGAACGGGATCGTGAGTGCGTTCTTGATCTTGAGCGAACAGCCACTTTCTTTGCTTCTTGTTCAAAGATCTCCTCTTCCACTCCATCCTGCCCTTCATCTATATCCATGTCCTCAAAAGTCAAAAGAAGAGCAAACAGACAAAATGTCTGGTTGAGACTCAGTACATGTTGACAATTCTGACGTACAAAATATTCACCACAGTAGCATTAATGCCTAATAGTAAAACGTTAGAGTGCGGAGCTTAAGTGTGGGGAGAAAAGCATTCAGGACATTACCATTATTTCACGTAAAATATTTAACATAAAATAAAAATTACCATACTTTATAGTATTTTTTCCTAACTAATTTATAAATATATGACCCAGAAAAGCATTTACTTTCTACCTGTTGCTGAATATCTATGGAATCATCCAAATTTGCTTCAGGTTCAAGAAAATGCTGTTGACTGCTCCCTTGTGATGGTGTTGCGGAATGCTCTGATCCAAATGTTCCTTCTTGACTATCCTGAGGGGTTGCCTATTGAGGATGAATACAAATACACAAACATTGGGAAATAATGAATATTATTACAAATGAAAATGTAAACATGCAAACATTACAATTAAAATTTTAAAAAGGAGCCCAATACAAAAAGAAATCCCATGTTTAATCTTTTATAATCAATCTAAAATTATACTTTTGTATAAATCCAAGTTTACTTATAAGCATGGAACATCATAAAAGGGGGAGAAGACTGGAAGATGACAATAGAATGATAAGATCAAGTAGGTATTCAAATAAACTTTTAAGAGTGGAAAATATAAACCTTCGAGATTAAAGGGATTATATGATGAATGACATATAATGGCACTAAATGAATCTAGAATTTAATTGGCAATTAGCATTTTTATAAAACGCTATAAATGAAAAGTCCTACAAAGTATTTTAAAGAACTAAGTCACATATTACATGTAAAGAAGCAATATGAAGCACAAATGCCAGTATCAAAATCACTGATCTAGCAAAACAATTCTCAACTTGGGCCTTCCCCACCTCCATCTTCAGGAATTCACAAAATAACATTAGAATGTACCCTGAGATGTGTAAAACATTTCAGAAAGTCTAATGAAAGTTAGGCAATGAAGCCTAATTATAGGAACATTTAAAATGTAAACTGGTTTTTCCCCTGGGACTAAAATTGCAGCAACTTGACACAGTGACACTGCTTGCATGATGCCAATCAGTACGACACTGATTAGCAATTTCATGTACTGTGGTAACAGTAAAAATGACAAGGGACATTATGGGGGAAAAAATGTCTCCTTACATAAATTCTCCTAAAACATATCTTGCAGGTGGTGAAGATGAGTAAAAATAGTTTCTGGTGACGAAGATTAATAAAAATGTTCCTGGTGGCACACAAGATAGGTACTGTAATATTTACAGTAAAGAGCAACTAAAAACTACTATTCCCTCCTTACAAACTCTGCCTGTGAACAAGGTCCTTGAACTCTGAATTTCAGTCTTCCTATGTGTAAAAGGAATACTAGCATAGTGATTATAGACAACCATATTGTTTATTAACTTCCAAGTTCTCAAGAGACTAGATCTTAACTGTTGCCAGCACAAAAAAGAAACGATAATTATGTGACTTGACAGTGGTGTTCGCTAACACTACGGTGGTGGTATAATACTACACCGTGTAAATGTATCAAATCAACACCTGTACACCTTCAATTCACAAAATGTTGTATGTCGATTATATTTCAATAGAACTTTTTTTTAATGACTCTTTGTCTAAGATGACATTTAAACTGAAAGAAAAGAAAGCATAAAAATGAAGAACCAAAAAGAACGTTAAAGAACCATTCCAAATCTCTTAATTTATGAAGGAAAAGGTTCCCCAAGGACAAGTAACATTTTCAAAGATTAGAAATAAATCAAAGCTAAAGTCAGAATTAGAAAAGACATCTATTATTTAAATACCTGTTCTATACCACAGTATCGACCCACAGAGTAGTAAATAAGAGTACTCTTTCTTCCAAAACAAATCAAAGGTGTTTTAAGCATAGTCCTGACTGACTTATGCCTTTAAAATGGTATAATAACGAAACTTTTAACACAAGAAGATAATTTTCAACTGCATCCTGAGCCTTACTATTTGGTTCTAATTCAGTACTTATATATTCTTCACATCATTTATTTCTTACCCCACCACTGACCTTAAGCCTCATTTCTACTCCATCCCCCTCCCTGTTTTTCACCCTCAGTTTTCTATCTACCAGTTAACCACTGGAAGTAATTCCCAAGATCCATTGCAACCAATTTTAATTTTTTAGTTTCTTTTTTGAGCAGTTCTACCTATTTAAAAAAATTGAGATTTCACGGGAACTCACAACTTTTATTCTTTCTTAGAAGTCCTATGAAGAACACAGAGAAAATTTCTGAAACTTAAAAAGTCCACTAAAATTTAAACCTAAGATAAGTTATGGAATCTTAGGTATAGGGCTTATTTTCCTATACTGTGTTTCCTCGAAAATAAGACCTACCCCGAAAATTAGCCCCAGTTAAGATCGTCAGCCAGACAGACGCAATTATTACGTTAAAACGATGTTCCAGAAGGAGATGACATGACTGTATTGAATAAATGTAGATTGTTGTACATGAAAAAATAAGACACCCCTGAAAATACTCCCTGGTGTGTCTTTTGGAGCAAAAATTCATACAAGATCCGGTGTTATTTTCGGGGAAACACAGGATATTGAAATGTTCTGCTATTTCATCATCCTAAGAATTATTCCATTCTTGCTCATCAATTATACCCAATTGTCAAAAAAGACTCAAATAATAAGAAAAATAAAAAGCATTAAAATTGTTGAGAAGGGTGTTTCAATAGTGCAATAAATCATCATTCAGTTTTAACTACATTACCAAAAATACTGCATTATATTTAAAGAAGGTATAAATAAGCTTGGAGACACCATCTTTGTAGTCTGCTTTTAGCTTTCCTTGGAACATGGTTACATATTTAGATTTCTCATTTTCTGTCCATAATGGCATAAAACAGAGGAACACATTTCACAATTATGAGACAAAGTAGAAGATGAATGCAAAGAAATAGCCTCATTCTAGACTTCAGTGATGATGGTGAAATTGAACATTTACGTGAAATATTAGACTGAGTTTTCAGATGAACATATCCTAAGGTGTATTTCTCAAACTCAACTGATGAGAGAAAAATGTATCTCTTAAGGACAAAAATAGGGTATTTTCATCCAATCTGTCATTCAACAAGGACTCCACCTTGTATTTTTGCGACAAGAATCTGGACTTTTTTGCTTTGCTAAGAAGGTGTGACATTTGAATTAAATTGAAACAGAAAGGTTTGCTGCATTTCAATTATATTAAAATTCTTAAAAGTTTTTTCCCCCTATCCCTTTAGTCTCACTTCTGTAAATTATTTGTAAGATGACATGAAAATATTTTTTAAAAGGCTCCACTGGACCCAGGTGACCATGACTTTTTTTTCCCCTTATATACTGGTATATGTCCTTAGTATACATCTCGTTTCTTCAACGATGTCCTCATGCAAAGCATCAATAAAAACAGAAGACAAGGATAATAGCAGCTAGCAGAGATGTCTTTCAAGGTTGCATTAACACTCATTAAGTGTTATATTTTGATCATTTATAAATCCCCCTTCCTCTGCTTTTCTCTGTGACAGGACAAACTTAGTTGAAGGCCTTACTAAAATCCACACATGCTATCCTATGCCTACAGCATTTTCTTGATTTATGATTGTAATAAACCTACCACCTTAGTACCCTGAAATGCAATTTATTTGAGCCTAGAGACATCAACTCATTTAATGCAACTCAAGGCTCTTAATATATCACCCATTTTAGGTTTTATCATGTTCAATTCTACTCTTTCCATTATATTCTTCTATATAAAAAATTACTGAAGCAAAATAAGTTACATATTTCTAACAGGCCACTTGGCAGCTCTTCATTCAGTGGTTGAATCTTCTATGTTTTTAATTCCTAACATTCTTTTTAAAGCCCTTTTTATTAGTCTTACCATTTTTATCATCAGCACTTCATTTTGAGCTATAGCTCACCTGACATCTTTTGAATAGCCTGATAAAACAATTATCATAACCAAGAGCTCCAACTTCCTCAAGACAACAGAAATCATTCCCCTTATGACACGATTACCTTCCTATTGTCAGGGATACTGGACCTCAACAAGGATGCAGGTGTGGTTAGGCTGCAATGTTTAGAGAGGCCCTAGCACTTCTATTCTGTAACAACTTCTAGGCAGCCATACTGAACTTACTGGTAAATAAAAATGCTTAATTTTTCTGTATATTTCACCCTAGCTTAAATACACTAAGGCAACTGGATTTGTAGAGCCAACTACACAATTTATTACATTTAACTGTTACTCTGTTGCTATATTCTCCAATTCTAAACTTAGTTTAAACACTATCCACCTTACGCACTAGAAAAGCTGCTTTTCTTCACCACTCCCCTTTCTTCATCACTCATTTTTGAACAACAAAGCTTTAAAGAACATCTACTCCTTCCAAATGGGTCTTAATGAGTTATCTTCTAAAATTTTGGAGAGAATGTATAGAGCAATTAATGACGCCAAGAGGTGTTTTTATTTAGGGGGAAGGGGATTGAGATTCTTAGGACAGAATCACTCTTGTCTCAAGTTTCTATTAACTTTCATTGTTCACTTCAATAACTTGGTGTTAATTACAAGCTGGTCAACAGTGCTACCTTGATTTTATTGCCTCTACTAACCCTTGTGAAATGAAACTGGAACTAAAGCAATTCAAAAGTACCACATTTATACATGAACAAATCTGCTGCTTGGATAAGTTCTGTCATCACTACCTCTCGCCCTCTGAGATTTTTATTGTCTCAATGACAACTTGTTTCTTTTCCTTTAACTACAACTTATATTGTTCTTTGAACAACATCCACATGTTCTTCACCGGGCTCCATCTTCAAGTTCCTGAATTCTCAGGCAGAAACATATGTGCCCGACATAAAATACTGCACCTACTCCAATCACTGCTATCAGAATTATTTCTTCAAAATAAGGTATGGAATTCCATTCCATAATTTCCAGGTACAAGTTCCAACCTAGCAAATATCATTAATATTAATTTCACATTTACTATTTGCATTAAAAGGACAACTTCAGAGCCCAGTAGTGTCTAAGGTTCGCTACCCTTTCAAACTAAAGTAACTCTTCCCTCTTCCACATTCCCGGTCTCTCACTTGTACCTGTTACAGAATCTAGAATTTTACCTTGTGTTCACACGGACGTCGCTCCATAAAGAAGCGGTTACGTGAGGTCTTGCTTTTCTGTTCGTCGCTGTGTGTATCATTTATCTAGCAATCCCTACTTTTAAATGTTTGTGATATTGTGTTACATTCATTTGCGCCAAAGAGTTTTGAGTATTACGAAGAAGTGTGAGTGGAGATATTTCCAAACATGTATATGCTAAGCAGTTTACATCTATAAGTACTTCTCATCTAGAGCAAAAACAGGATTTATAATGGATTCAGTCCTGTCTTTGCAAGTTGACATATTTGATCAATTCTAAGGTGCGATTTTTCTTCACATTTGCTCAGCCCTGAAATTAATAAAATTCTTACAACTCCAGGGGATGTTATACTTTAGAAGAGATTAAAAATTCTTAGCTAACGATATACATCTAGACTACCGATATACATCAGCTGTATACTTTTGCATTAGACATTTCATTTCACTGAACTTCAATTTCCTGTGGTGTAAACTGGGAGTCAAAAGGCCTAGCTCATTAAGCATTAAATAGAAGCATGCCTAGAAGTTCTTGCCTCGTGGTAACAGCCTAAGTAAAGGCAGCAATCTATGTTGTCATCA
Source organism: Rhinolophus sinicus (assembly GCF_057876585.1). Classification (NCBI taxonomy): domain Eukaryota; kingdom Metazoa; phylum Chordata; class Mammalia; order Chiroptera; family Rhinolophidae; genus Rhinolophus; species Rhinolophus sinicus. Next base: position 11,076,048 of record NC_142502.1, read on the forward strand.
TCACCATCAACAACAGCGCTCACCACCATGCGCTTGATGACAGGGAACTGAGTGCGGAGGAGAGCACATGGCGCTCCAAGTTGTAACAGTGAAACGCCATCTGTCTTCTATTCTACACTCCAGTGGACTGAGATTAAATTCTACAATGTTCTCAACTGATTCGTAAGTTGCTAGAGCACATTTTGATTATAGAAAAAGTGTAAAGGTCCTGGAAAGACTGATCATCCTAGTAAGAAATAGCAGAAGAAAAACTACCACACTTGTGACACACCGATTCCTAGCACACAGACAGCAATAACTCTAAAGACGGTAAGATGGAGTTCTAAACCTTTTGAGGCTGTTGCTGTTCCAGGAGTTGCTGTCTGAGATGTTCAAGGTTTTGCTGCTGTAGTTGTTCTGCTATCTGATGAAAAATGGAATTGTTCACAGATTCCGAAACATGAGAACTAAAAGGAAAAACAAGTGGAAATCTATTTTAAAATCCAGTAAAGATAATATGAAAATAAAACTGAGTATCCAAACCTCCCCAAATGCCAAATAAATGAAGCATATTCTACTACAATGTTTACTGTTGAAATATTAACACAGAAAATGGAATACCTCAAAACATTAACATGTTAAAACAGAAATATATTCTCCAATAGTGTTTTAATAGGACGTGTTAGAAATACTCTGATGAAGATCTGATACTATCTCATACTATTAAATACAAATAAATTAGTACTTTTTACATTCGAACACTTTAAGAAAAGCTCAGTAAAACACTTATAAAAACAGTTAAAAAGTATTTAAACATTGTCACTTTAACTTCTCTAACTATGAGATAGTGGGAGAAATGTTCTATCAATAATAACATACGAAATGTACAATTATAATTGACCATAAACTCATAAAATTAATCTCCTTCCATTGAAAAGCATTCACATTATTAGGTATGTTAACAGAAACAATGTTTAGAGAAGAGGAAATAATTTAACTATACTCTGGGAAATTCACACCTGGAATACACCTGGAATTCTGGGTGCCACAAGGTAAGACATGAACAAAAAAGAGGGCATCCCAAAAGGGACAATCAGGATGGTGAGAAGTCTTGAAATAGTTGAAAAAAAGAGTACGTCATCTGGATCAAATAAACCTAAGGGGAAGAATGATACCTATCTTCAAAAACTGAAGGGCTATGTCTCAAAGATAACGGAGCATATTTATTTCCTTGCTTCAGAAAGCAAAACAGATGTGTGTGTAGACAGCAAATCAAACAAGATTCGGTAACAAAATAACATACAGCAGTAACAATTACTCAGCTTCTCGCAATGGAAGGCATTAATTAACACCTTGGATAAATACCATTAGGACTGTTACATAAGATTCTTATATTGTTCAGGACACTGATCTACATGATCTCAGACGCTTCATCTAACTTTATAATTCATAATTAAAATATTAGTTTTTAATTTTTTCAAGTAGAATCTCTTTATCAAATGGATTTATTTGTATGTTTATACATTACATAAATAATTTTTAAACATATTATCCCAATATATAAAACTATTAACTTCTGTTTGAAGCAAGATTCTCAGAGGCTTTCCCCATTCATCATCCCTCTTCCCTTCTCCCACCTTCCACATACTGCACCTCCCCTCTCCAACAATCTACTCCCTACTGGTCCTTTCACAGAACCTAGGGCTCTGCTCAATTTTTTGGAAAAAAATAAATAACTGATCTAAATAAAAACACACAATCTAATTCTTTAAAAACCAAAGTCCCTATTTGATATACTTCCTAGAAGTGGTCATTGGCAACAGAAGCAAGCTTCTTTACTATTATTTCAAATATTCTTACAAGTGAGTTAAATAATTTAAAGTTTAACATAGAGAAAATATCACAACTAGATTTATCAACATTTACCAACTTTCCTGTACTTTTGACATAGCCCAACTATTTGCAAAGATCTGAGAGTCAAAATAATATAGTGAGGCAACAAGACAGCAACCCTACCATCTTTCTATGTTAGAGCAAAACAGCCTGAAATAATAACCCAACTTATTCAAAGTATACTTAGTAGTTCAGATGGCAACGTCCCATCCAATGTTTATAAAAATAACAGAAAAAAATTATGGTTATAAGGAAAAACATAGCAATTCTTACAGTTGAGAAGTTGGAATTTCCTTTTTGGATTCTTCACTATGCTCAGAATCTTCCCCAAAATCAAACCTATCCATCAACTTCTAAGTGGGGAAGAAGAAAAAAAAGAGAAATACACAAATTAAAAAGTGCTTCTCACAAATATGTTACAAATGCTATTTTAAAGGTCATGCCATCCACTAATTTATCTCTATCACTTAATATGAAAATGTTTCATACAATTTTATGTTATACTATATGAAATAAAGCATTTTATGAGTAGATCTTTACTTTTCATTATTTTCACATACGTTGCCTTATGTAACAAAACAAATCATGACACACACAGGATTAATACCAATACTCTAACTTTACAAAAGAGAATATTAGAATTAAAATAATTCAGTAACTTGCCAATGGCAATAAAGGTTGAATAAACAACAGCTAGGACTAGTCTAGTTTTCTGAGAATGTTCCACTGTTTCCTAAATGGCCTTTAAATTGGTATTTAAAATTTAATACCAATTTAAAATTTAATACCAATATTAAAATTATGGGTATTTTAATATTCCCATAATTGACAAGAATATTGAGGGTACCATACAATGACACTACACAAGAAAGATATTCACCTTTAAAAACATTATACTTTATAGTTAGATCTCAACTTATCAAAATACTGTAGAACAGTGACAACTTACAGAGTTGTTTTCTGAACTTAACACACTGAACAATTTCAATTTTAGCAGGTTAAAATTATAGAACATAGAACCGTAATTAATATATTTGTGACATCCAAAAAAGAAATTTAAAAATTCAGAAAACAATCATTTGCCCCAATGGTGAATATACAATTTTACTGACCCGTAAATCTTTATCTTTAGTCAAAAGCAAATATTCTAAATGTTTCAAGTGGAATTAAAAATCACTTAATTTCTTTCAGAAGTTCGGACCTTTTGTAAAACTTAGGATGCCGTACTACAGTACGGTGGATACTAAAATAGTTCTACGATAAAATGTAATTTACAGAATTAGAATCCATGTGCAGTACATAGAATTCACTAATTGACATAGGACAGATCTGATGTCTTAACGTCTACCTTGTTAAAGGACACTCCCTGCTCTAAGGGATTGAGGGTGCTGGCTGCGGCAGCCGCAGCGGTCAGCTGCGCCGTCAGCGCCTGCAACTGAACAACAAGACCAGCATCCAGGGCCTGCAGGATGGAAGGCTGAGGCTTCTGCTGTTGTATCTGCAAAGTCTGTATTAACTGCTGAAACTGGAAGGGGAAAACAAAGGAAAATGAATACAAACAGGTGCTGGGTTTTATCTACAAGAACACCTATCTAAAACTTTTAGTCAATAAAATTCATTCTAGTCTTTGGAGATCAGGAAAAAATATAAACTAACTCAAAACAACAGCTAATTTAAAAAAAAAAAAAAAAAAGAACTTGTGTGCCATATATAGTACATTCCTTAATAAGTTTGTCTGGCTTCTAGAAAGTCACAGAATTTAAAAAAAAATAAAGTGGTCGTACAATGATAACCAGATAAAGAATTCATCACAAGCAGACTCGTTTTTTTCACTAAGCTTTTCATCCCTTCTTCAAAGAATTAACTTAATCTCTGTAAAAGGACAAGCACTAAACACAACTGCTTCTGCTATTTTTCAGATTTGTTATCTGAAAACACGTTTCCTGAAAGCAGGAAAAGCAAAGAAAACTGTCCTTTGGAGCAGAGTCTGAAACTAAAGAAATTAAAGGTGAACAGTGTCAATAAGAGTTTAAAGCAACTCCTGTTCCCCCATTCATCCACCCTCTTAAAAAACAGAAACGATAGTAAGATTCTGAAGATATTTCATGGTTAAGCACAAATCCTGAGAACATCCTAGAATTAATATTTTTCTAATCACTACCTAAATCCAAATTAAATCTGAAAATTATCAGTTTAGAATAGAAAAATACAAATAGCAAAACTATTGCTAAACAAGACACTTGTACTTTTTGTAACAAACAAGTCATTTAACCATCAAATAAACATTTACTAGACTACTAATGTAACAGCAAAGAAAATAAAAATGGTATAAAAATGTATGACCATTGAGTTACTGCAGTGAGGAAGCTACAGAACAGACAAGATGGAGGAAGGGAGAGAAGGAAATAAAGGGAAGGGGAAGGAAAGGAAAAGAGGAAAAGGAGGAAGAAGGAAGGAAATGCCGTGTCTGTCCTTTACGCACTATAACAGCCCCTTCTGACACCCCCGTTTTGCCCAAGAGCACGGTTACTCCAGGGTCAAACCACTGCAGCATCCTTTTCCCTCTACTCTGACTTCATATTCTATCAATTACTATGTTTTCTTCACTCTCTGTGTACTATTTCTTCTGGAAAATCCCTTCTCCTGCCAAAAGTATTTATTTTAACGGGTATTTTTTTTAAATGAGAGTATTTGTTTTAGGCATTATTTTCAAAATATCATTATCACAAAATAAAATTAATAATTCAAAAATTTTATGTATTATCAATTCACTTTACCAACTGTCCCAAAAATTTAACTATATTTTTTACTGTATTTGAATATTTTGACTATAGTTGGTTTTTACATTTTTAAAATCTAGAATGGTCCCACTTTTTTTGACACTGTCCTTTTTAGAGTCTATAAACACTATTTTTTACATATTCATTACTTCCCTTCCAGTATCACTGTTAACAGAACAAAGATACTTCTATCTCCAGACGTTTGTCCTCTCCCATCCATTAAAATACTGTTCGGTTCATGTGATGGGCATCAACATAAAAATCTCTGGTAATTCCCCACTGCTTAGCATATCAAGCCTTTATTTCTCAAAACCATTTATGTGTTTTGAAACCCAGGTCCCAGACTTAAGTCTGCCATTTCAACTTTGTAACTAATAACTTGCATGCACAGACCACCTTATTCTCCAGACAACGCAACTCTAAAATATCTTTTGTATACACAATATTGTTATGCCTCTATACATTAGTCATCCATTCCACAAAAAATGTATTGAACACCTGCTATAACATAGAAACTGGAGATACAGCAGTGAACAAAACTGACAAAAACCCTTGTCCCTGTATAGCATACATTCCAATGGGAAGAGACAGAGAACAAATAAAATAAGTAAATTATATAACGGAACAGAAGGTAGTAAGTGCTAAGGAAGGAACCAAGTAAGGCAGGTGATAGAGAAAGGAGCATAAAGAGATGCAAGGCAGAGTTTGCAGTTTTAAATCACTCTTCAAAGGCTTCACTGGGGTGACATTTAAACAAAACCTTACAGGTGGTTGAAACTAGGGTTTCTAGGTGGGAATTCCCGCCCGTTCTCAGGAATTTTTTGCTTTCCCGTTCCCGAATCCCAAAATATAAACTGTTTTCTGTTCTCCATGATGAATCGTTTCCACAAAGTGACAGGCGATACTACCAACCACCTGGGTTCAAGGAGCTGATTTTCCCTATTTCCTGACCAACTTTCCCGAACAGGCGGGAATTCCTGCCTGGAAACCCTAGTTGAAACCCTGTGAATATGTGGGTAAGTTCAGGAAGTTTTACTTACAGATCACAATTAATTTGATCTTTAAAGGATAGGTTAAAAAAAAAAAGAGAGAGATGCTAATGAGGGGCTATCCTCACATCCTGCCATTTCAAGTCTCAATTCAAATGCCACTTCCTCAGAGACCCATTCTCATCGCTACCCTCTCTAATTATGACCCCATCCCTCAAACAGTTAGTTACTCTAAAGATTTACGGTTTCAAGTCACATATCACTAGCTAAAGAATGTTTTATACTTTTTTATTGTCTGTCTCCTGTAACATAGGAAGACATCTTCTCCTAATAGAAGACCTCCCTGTCTCATTACTAGAGCAACAATAGTACCTAATAATGTTTGGCAGAAACTATGTGCACTAAATTAATAATTTTTGTGAAAAATTAACTTTTTCTAAAACATTCTATAATAACATAAAAGTGTTCAGGGTGCATTACTAAATGAAAAAATCAAGTTACACAATACTATACATAGTGTGATACTATTTTTAACAAAACAAAAACACATATTCTTTAGGTGGTATATTATGAAATAATACATTAGGAAAATATAGTAAGTTCCAAATCATTGTCAGCAAAATGCTGCTCACCTGCTGGCCTTGAGGACTTTGCAGGATCTGAGCTACAGCTGTGAGCGTATCAGTATTTGCTATCTGGGAAACCCACGGATCAGGTAAACCTTGGACCACAGTGGCTGGAGTAACAGGTGTCACAGGAGTTCCTTTTAAAAAAGACATCACACCCAATAAATATATAATAAATAAGGCTTGAAAAGGTAGAAAGATTTGCTGTCACTTTCATAAAATATATACAAATTTAAATAAATATTTTTATTGTCTCTATATTGAAAAATCATTACAGAATTAGTTAGGTTAAAATAAAGTACCAAAAAGATTATCTACTCGTCTTCAGTTAAGCAAGCTACTACTTTAAAGAAGCCTACAATACTTAGCACTCATTTAAAGTCTTACTACAGAAGTAAATTCAATTATGTAACGAAATATTCAAAATACAATCAACGAAAAACTGTAAAATAGTGTGTACAATATAAAACTATTTTTCTTTAAGAATTTGTGCACACATGCGTGCACACACACAAACCATAAAATAAATATATACCAAAATGTTAACAAATGTAATTCTTGGATGATGATAAAAAATTATAAATTTCATTTAAATACCTCAAAAAGCTTAGTACTAAAGTATTTGTGACTCCACTAAATAAGTTTTCCAGGGTTCCTTATAAATGCTAAGTTTCTGTGGTATACTGTGAATATCAAATTGATTTGCATACAAGTTTTAAAGATTACAGACAGCCTAAATCAGAAAAAAACCTAAGCAATACATCCATTTCCCAAAGTTCATTATATTTATGTTTCTAGGGATTAAAACAATTCAGCTCCCTAATTTTTAGAAAGAATTACATACAAATATAATTTCTGATTGTATTTTTCCTTTAAATTACTTTCCCTTTCAATTAACCACTGCTAGACAAATTCTCCTGCAGCCAAACTGTTATTTTACATATGAATAATCACCTGAAAAGTATGAGCAGAATATTCGGAAAAGAACACTCGATCAAAGCAACGTACCTGGGGTATTGCTCATAGCAGCAGTAGCACTGGCCAGGACAGGCGTGACAACTGGAGGAGGGATTCCTGCTGCCATATCCAAAAGAGGCTGAATAATCTCGCTCTTGAATACATTATTCTTCTGCCACAAGTTTAATACTCTCACTATTTTACTCTAGAGGAAAATAAAGAAAATGGACATTTTATTTTTTTGATTTCCAAATGTTAGCACAGTCAAATAGCAACTAGTTGGGCAGTGGGTGGGAAGGACTAAAATACTTCTCCAGTGCTTTCCACCCCGAAACTATGTTTCTATAATTTTGCATTTGCTAACACTAACTCACGTGAAAAAAAAAGTTCATTTTGACAGATGTAGAAGGTAAATGAAAACTACATTTAGCAGAAGGCGGAAATGGCAACTAGGTTTCAGCTTCCATGTGACTGAAGCCCGATGAGATCATGGTCATGGTTGGCTAGGAAACTGCGTTAAGGCTGCTGAGGCAGGTCAGGAGTCAACACAGCACTCAAGTCATATTTACAGGGAATTGTTAACTTTGTTTATCTTTTAAACAAATAAGTAACATCAAGACAGAGTCCTTATCTTATATGAGTTTTTCAAATTTTCATTTTAAAACTAAGGACAGGGGCAGGTTATTTCCTCACATAAATAGTTAACTAAACTTACTTTCTTTCACAACTTATCAGCATATAAAAGTTATATAAACAACACTAAGTATTAGTTATTGACTACTGTAACATTACTTACTCCATTAGGAAGATAATTTAAATGATAGGCTGGAATTAAGTATTAACTTCTGTTAAATGTACATAGTTTATAATAGTAAAATAAGCAATTTTAAGAATGAAGATCTGGTTCACCTTTAAATCCCTTACAATATTATACTGATGAATTTTCAAACTACATTAACATGCAAATTTTTGTACTTCAAATGAAGCATAAGAAAATTACACAAAGAAATGCTTCATACCTTCTGATTTGACTCTCCTTTCTAAGACGTGAGCACTTAGAAAGTACCTTAGTCTTTTGTTTTATAGAAAAAAATCTTCCAGTTCCCAAGACACTCATCCTGTACTTCAAAAATAAGCCAGTCTCTGAAAGGTATCATTCTATGTATCATTCTACATACAAACAAATAATGCTTCTAGTTTATGACTGATATTACAGTATCAATGTAATCTTTCCTACTGTGGTTAAAAAAAAATCCATTATCTTAAACTCTATTAGTATCTTAAACTCCCTGAGAAACACTCTTATTATGAAGTCTACAAACTTAACACTGATTTGTTCATAGTAAGTGACAGAAATCCAAGTACAAACTAGTGAAATTTCTAAATCAAAGTGTTTAACTTACTTTAAAAAATGTATACGTAAAATTTTAAATGAGTTATTCTAGGTGGGATTCTAAGGTATCTATTTTAAGAATCAGTTACAACAGGTCTCTTAAAATTCTTTTGCCTGCACAGAATTATCAAAATACCAAAGTAATTTAAAAAAACAAACTTCTGTCTCAAGAAGTATGTCCAAGAATAGTTTACAAAGAATGATACAATAATTTATCTCCATAATAACATTTTTAATTATTAAAAGTAAAAACTACCTAATCTTGCTGTACTCGAGATGAAGTGAAAGATGTGGTATGCTTTTAAGTTTTATGGTTCTTCCTTAAAGCAACCATTAGTCTTCATCTATTCTTACCGTTTCCGACATAATCAGTATTGCAATCAACCCTGTCAGAAGAGCATACTAAATTTCCAAATCAGCATCCAAAATAAGTAAACTTCTAATATTTTTGAGCACACACGAAGATAAACAACCCCTTTTTATTCTCTCTTAGGGTCTAAAGCCTCCTTTTTATGTGGTAAAGAATATTTATTCATTCAGATCTAGCAGACATTGTGGTGTGGTTTTTAGCACTAATAAAACTCTACCATAAAAGAATTCTGATATGCATTTAGTTATTTTCTATTAATTGCTTGGAAAATCCATTTTTTACAGACACTAAATAGGTAAACGAGGTCAAATAAAATTCTGCATTGGTCGTGTGTAAATACATAAACTGTTAGTATAATACCAAAAGCTTACGATAGCAAGTTACTTTAACACTAATTGCTTCAATAAATTAAAAAGCAGCAAAATCAACATCTTTCCACACTGCTTAAGAAGATTCTAAGGACAAAAAGGAACATGGATAGTGTAACAAGCAGATTCGAATCAGGAATAACTAAGAGTAAAGGATAACCTAAAATCATAAATTAAGATAATCTAAGGAGTCTTAAGACCAAAAGGGTAATGTATCTATTTAAAACAGCCTACCTTGTCATCCCCAGGGCAACGATATAAATTCTGGAAAGTGCTAATGATGTTATTACTAAATCTGGGTGCAAACACATCCTTTTCTTGACCAAACTGATGTCGAGATTGTCGTACAATGGAATCAATAACATAAAGTCCAGGTACCTTGTATTCTGGTTTACACTGATAAAAAAAACAAAAGTGGGAAGGGAAAGAAATAAGAAGGTAAAATTCCTGATAGACAAAAATCATTATAAATCCTACACAAACACAAAAACACTCTTCATGTTGAGGTAACAAGTATTCAGATGTTGACTATTCCACACCATCTTTGTCTGGAATGGCATTTTAAAGAACCTACTTAGGGAATTTGGCACAAAATGCAGCATTAACAGTAACCCTGCCCCGCCTCACCCCACCCCACCCCACCCCACCCCACCCCAACCCCCAAAAAGCAGAATCTGCTTTGGCTACTCTACACACTCACTTCAACTGCCACTCACCTAAGTTCTAAAACAGGACTGAATAACTGTCCTGAACTGACCAAAAAAAAGGACAAATAAGAAACTGCTATAATTAATTCTGTTTAATGATTTTGCAAAGCCACATGGAAGCAAATTCAGGAAACAAGGGCTCTAGAGAAAGCATTGCCAAGGTGTATTACACTTCATCTGAAACACATAATTAAAGGGTTTCTGTAGTAATGTTGGAACAAAAACAAACTGCAAATTGTAACATTCTAGATAGACTGAGCCCAAAGTTCCAAAACTTTTCTCCGTATGACAAATGTAAGAAAGATGAGACATTAGAGTTTTGACTCTCGGAATCCAGCCTATGAAAACATTTTCTAACTACCCACTGACAAACGTTTCCCAACTTTCTCATCCACAACTCAAAGTGGGAACATCAATGTCTCCTGCGTTCCTGCCACAAGCTCTGCCAGCCTGGCTGGTGAAGAATCATGTTTCTAACAAGCTCACCGCTCCTAGTTTGTCTCCACATCCAAAAGCATAAGAAAACCTGCTTCGCAAACATATGCTGATTAAAGTAGAATCACCGCTGCAAAAAGCAGGTTCAACTTTTGGGTCTAATTATAAAGTATTTCACCCAAAGTAATTTCCTGGAAATCACATACAGCACTAAATCAAAACTGTGTTCTTCAAAAACTCTTCTGGAAACCTGAGTACCAGTGAGAAAGGACCTTCAATCCACTTGGAATACACTTACACGTTTCTAATAGGATTTTTAGCTGAGACAATGCGTGATTTCACTGCAAAAAACATGGTATTTCATATGTTACTTCAAGTCCTTTTTAAAATCCTTCTTTACGGTCTTTAAAAGTCAAAAATATGAAGGGACCTTTAGTACCAATTCACAAGTACCTACCGCAAGATTCTGGCTGTTAAGTACTTGGAGTATTACATAAAAGGGCAATAATGTTAGTGTTTGGGTTTTAAAGTTTTAGGTTTAATCTACAAGATTCAGAAATACCTGCTGTTTAAAATTATCATCTTTCAAAGTCTGAAATAGTTAGTTTTCCTTCAAATTGCCCCAAATCTAGCACATGTGTCCTTCAGTTCCCATTGTCTGGCCAACGCGCTTTTCCTTTGACTGCCCTACATTCAGAGAAGTATGTACCTAGCCAGTCAACACTTCCATGCCAGAGAAGAGCAGAAAACTTTTAAAATGTAACGAAAAGCAGGACATCCACTTTGGTAAATATTATCTATTTCCTAATGCCACAAACAGGTGATTAATAATTATCTATTAGCTGACTTACTGGCATTTTTATCTTCCCAATCTGATGTAGAATGTATTATTATCTTGAGAGGAAAGCAGGATGTAATTTATAAGTTGCTGGTAAGAGCTTTAAAAATTAACACTGAATAGAAAATAAATAATGCACTGAGTTTAAAAAAAACAAATACACCTTTTCTTTGATTTATTTAAAAAGAAACTTGGATTATAAGCTCATGATACAGAAGAATCATGAGTGGACCATACAATAAATGGGCCTTTCTGAAGATTACCAAGCTTCAGAAATACAGGAGCAGTTTTAGCTATAAGGCCTACGAAAAAAACATTTCCACAATATCTTTAGACGTACTACATAATTAGATGTTGTGGGATAGAACTGCCTTCACTGGTAGATTAGTGACATAAAATGGCAAAAAAAAAAATAAAATAAAAAAAAATTGTTAGTATAATTCAATGTTTTTAAATAACTTAATATTTGCTAAAGTTGGATAAGTCACCAACTAGAAACTTGGGAGAATTAAAACCAAAAACCTGAAATGTTCTCTCAATTTCCTCTTCAAGTTCTACCAGCACTGAAAATAAGAATTCTTAAGACTTTCCAATGGCATGAGGTATTTTTTTACTCTTTGAATATTTTTTTAAAAAGCTATTTCATTAAATTTTCAGCTACTTAATCTTCAAACTATATACTAATAACTTCCAATGTCTTGTGTTACAAAGAAGTAACCCTTTGTGGGGGTGAGGAAGGCAATAACATTAACAGAATGCACCTTGAAACATATTTGCGTGATTTTTATTCTAATGTTACCTGAGTTGTTAATCTAAATAGGATGAGTCAGCTTTCTGACAAAAAGATCCTCTAGGTGAACTGGACCACACACTTTGCAATATACGAGCACACTTTATGTAATGATTCTATTACTAGAATTTGTGCTGCCAGTTTCAGCTACTAAAAGCTGATATTAAAGAAAACAAAGTTGCAATGGTAGAAACAGGAACATGTGGCTGTCCCTGCAAAGCACTGAACGATGCCGCCAGAAGCAGGTCAGCAGAGGGCTGTCCCAGGCCAGTTGTACCTGATACGTGCCCCAGGAGTTCTCACGGTGAATACTGTAGAAAAATCCTCTCATGCTTCTGGCACAGCAGGAGAAAAGGAATCATTTTAAGACAGCCAGCAGCAGTGTTCTGTGCTTAACATGGTCTGCTCTCTGCACAAACTACTTAACCTGAGCCTGACCCGCTGGAGTGTAACCAGAGCCTAACCAACATGGGGAAGGTAAATATCCAACTCCAACCCACTCCAGCCATCCTGTTTCACCAAAGAGGGATTTAAAAAAAAAAAAAAGAAAAGCACATGTGAAGTTCACGGTCCAGAGGTACGGGCTCTATAAAAAAAACTGAAAACTGACATCATTCTTAACAGTGATAAACTAGAAGTTTTCCCACTATATCAGGAAGGCATGACAACAGGTACAGATGCCCCTCTCACTGAGATCAGGTAGGCATGACAACAGCTATGGATCCCCCCTCACTGAGATCAGGTAGGCATGACAACAGCTATGGATCCCCCCTCACTGAGATCAGGTAGGCATGACAACAGCTATGGATGCCCCCTCACTGAGATCAGGTAGGCATGACAACAGCTATGGATGCCCCTCTCACTGAGATCAGGTAGGCATGACAACAGCTATGGATCCCCCCTCACTGAGATCAGGGAGGCATGACAACAGCTATGGATCCCCCCTCACTGAGATCAGGGAGGCATGACAACAGCTATGGATGCCCCCTCACTGAGATCAGGTAGGCATGACAACAGCTATGGATGCCCCTCTCACTGAGATCAGGTAGGCATGACAACAGCTATGGATCCCCCCTCACTGAGATCAGGGAGGCATGACAACAGCTATGGATCCCCCCTCACTGAGATCAGGTAGGCATGACAACAGCTATGGACGCCCCTCTCACTGAGATCAGGTAGGCATGACAACAGCTATGGATCCCCCCTCACTGAGATCAGGTAGGCATGACAACAGCTATGGATGCCCCCTCACTGAGATCAGGTAGGCATGACAACAGCTATGGATGCCCCTCTCACTGAGATCAGGTAGGCAAGACAACAGCTATGGATCCCCCCTCACTGAGATCAGGTAGGCATGACAACAGCTATGGACGCCCCTCTCACTGAGATCAGGTAGGCATGACAACAGGTATGGATGCCCCTTCACTGAGATCAGGTAGGCATGACAACACCTATGGATCCCCCCTCACTGAGATCAGGTAGGCATGACAACAGCTATGGATGCCCCTTCACTGAGATCAGGTAGGCATGACAACAGCTATGGATCCCCCCTCACTGAGATCAGGTAGGCATGACAACAGGTATGGATGCCCCCTCACTGAGATCAGGTAGGCATGACAACAGCTATGGATGCCCCTTCACTGAGATCAGGTAGGCATGACAACAGCTATGGATCCCCCCTCACTGAGATCAGGTAGGCATGACAACAGCTATGGATGCCCCTTCACTGAGATCAGGTAGGCATGACAACAGCTATGGATCCCCTCTCACTGAGATCAGGTAGGCATGACAACAGGTATGGATGCCCCCTCACTGAGATCAGGTAGGCATGACAACAGCTATGGATGCCCCCTCACTGAGATCAGGTAGGTATGACAACAGCTATGGATGCCCCCTCACTGAGATCAGGTAGGCATGACAACAGCTATGGATGCCCCCTCACTGAGATCAGGTAGGCATGACAACAGGTATAGATGCCCCTCTCACTGAGATCAGGTAGGCATGACAACAGCTATGGACGCCCCTCTCACTGAGATCAGGTAGGCATGACAACAGGTACAGATGCCCCCTCACTGAGATCAGGTAGGCATGACAACAGGTATAGATGCCCCTCTCACTGAGATCAGGTAGGCATGACAACAGCTATGGACGCCCCTCTCACTGAGATCAGGTAGGCATGACAACAGCTATGGATGCCCCTCTCACTGAGATCAGGTAGGCATGACAACAGGTACAGATGCCCCTCTCACTGAGATCAGGAAGGCATGACAACAGCTATGGATGCCCCCTCACTGAGATCAGGTAGGCATGACAACAGCTATGGATGCCCCCTCACTGAGATCAGGTAGGCATGACAACAGCTATGGATGCCCCCTCACTGAGATCAGGTAGGCATGACAACAGGTACAGATGCCCCCTCACTGAGATCAGGTAGGCATGACAACAGCTATGGATGCCCCCTCACTGAGATCAGGTAGGCATGACAACAGCTATGGATGCCCCCTCACTGAGATCAGGTAGGCATGACAACAGGTATAGATGCCCCTCTCACTGAGATCAGGTAGGCATGACAACAGCTATGGACGCCCCTCTCACTGAGATCAGGTAGGCATGACAACAGCTATGGACGCCCCTCTCACTGAGATCAGGTAGGCATGACAACAGCTATGGACGCCCCTCTCACTGAGATCAGGTAGGCATGACAACAGCTATGGACGCCCCTCTCACTGAGATCAGGAAGGCATGACAACAGGTACAGATGCCCCTCTCACTGAGATCAGGTAGGCATGACAACAGGTATAGATGCCCCTCTCACTGAGATCAGGTAGGCATGACAACAGGTACAGATGCCCCCTCACTGAGATCAGGTAGGCATGACAACAGCTATGGACGCCCCTCTCACTGAGATCAGGAAGGCATGACAACAGGTACAGATGCCCCTCTCACTGAGATCAGGTAGGCATGACAACAGCTATGGACGCCCCTCTCACTGAGATCAGGAAGGCATGACAACAGGTACAGATGCCCCTCTCACTGAGATCAGGTAGGCATGACAACAGGTACAGATGCCCCCTCACTGAGATCAGGTAGGCATGACAACAGCTATGGACGCCCCTCTCACTGAGATCAGGAAGGCATGACAACAGGTACAGATGCCCCTCTCACTGAGATCAGGTAGGCATGACAACAGGTATAGATGCCCCTCTCACTGAGATCAGGTAGGCATGACAACAGGTACAGATGCCCCCTCACTGAGATCAGGTAGGCATGACAACAGCTATGGACGCCCCTCTCACTGAGATCAGGAAGGCATGACAACAGGTACAGATGCCCCTCTCACTGAGATCAGGTAGGCATGACAACAGGTATAGATGCCCCTCTCACTGAGATCAGGTAGGCATGACAACAGGTACAGATGCCCCTCTCACTGAGATCAGGTAGGCATGACAACAGGTATAGATGCCCCTCTCGCTGAGATCAGGTAGGCATGACAACAGCTATGGATGCCCCCTCACTGAGATCAGGTAGGCATGACAACAGGTACAGATGCCCCCTCACTGAGATCAGGTAGGCATGACAACAGGTACAGATGCCCCTCTCACTGAGATCAGGTAGGCATGACAACAGCTATGGATGCCCCTCTCACTGAGATCAGGTAGGCATGACAACAGCTATGGATGCCCCCTCACTGAGATCAGGTAGGCATGACAACAGCTATGGATGCCCCTCTCACCACTGCTCTTCAACATGACACCAGAAGTCCTGGCAATGCAGTAAGACATGAATAAAAGGCATACAGATTGGGAAGGAAGGTTTAACAGAAACTAAAAATATATAACATTCCTAATTGAGCCTACATGATCTTCACTGCTAACTTTGAACCAATCTACACAGTATTTCTTAAGGAAATAGCATTAAACTACATAACTTAAAACTACAAAATAAATGGACAGATGAAGTAGTATTTTCTTTTAAATGGCACACATACTACTTCTATGTCATTTTCAAGACTTATGATTCAAATTTTCCCGAAAAGTGTGGGACCGCAAAAATGTCCCCACCAGCAACTCTATTTCCACACAACTAAGTCAGAAGAGGGTAATGGGGAATCACCAACTGCTCTCTTCACACTCACAGAACCTGGTCACAACAGTGCGGAAGCAAGAGAAGGAGGGTGACTACGTTCCCCAAGACAGAATGTCATTACACAACCATGGAGGAAGGGACACGACAAGCAAGAAAAATTATCCCAGTCCCTGATGAAACGAAGCTAAACAACTGCAACTTTAATACACAGCTTAGTAAAATATCTGATGTTGAGCTAGACGTGATACACCGAATCTGAAGAAAAGTAATGGGAATTACAAAGCAACCTACTGTTTTTCAGTTTTGGTACTAGAGTACATTTTGCTCCATGACTATAGAAATTTATTCTATTTGATGCATCATTAAAAGTCTAAAAAACATCTTGGTAAACAAGTTTCAATGCTGGCTGGAATTTAACTACTTGAGTAAAGCTGATATTAGGATAAAATCTTTTTTTAAAAATTTAAGTCTAAAAATATCAAGTGTTGGTAAAGATGGGAGCAACATAAACACACACATCAGTGAGAGTGTGAATTAGAACAACCATTTTGAAATTAATTTGGTATCATTTAGCCAAGTTGAAGAAATGCATATCCTACAACCCAGCAATTCCACCAACACAGAAATGCAAGCTGTACAGGACACATATGTAAGAATGGGCCAGCAGCATTGGTCAGAACTCCAAAAACTCGAAAACATATACACCGTCTACCAACAGAATGGATAAGCTGTTTATTCACATAACGGAATATATACATATTCGTGTGTGTGTGTGTGTGTGTGTGTGTGTGTGTGTGTAAAATGAAAAGAAACGAATACTGCTACACACAATAGGAATGACTCCTAAACACGATATTGAGTAAAAGAACTGTGTACAAAAGAATACGCAGTACAGGATTCCATTTACATACGATTGAAAGGCAGGTCACACTGCTCTGTTTAAGAACTCAGGGCTGTAGAGCACCACTGTACCAGAAGGACAGGGTTACACAGAAGTCAGACTGACCTCCCTGAGAGGGTGAGCGATAAGATCAGAAGAGTTGCTGCGGATCTGGGGGGCTTTCGCCAAAGCTCTGTTCCTTCAAGTGAGTGGTAGTTACACAGATCTTCCCTTTTGAAAAATTTTGCTACACATGTTTTCTGCACTTTTCTGTATACGTGTCCATATATTTCACAATAAAAAGAAACATTTATATAAACATCCTTGACTACTTAAATAAAACACAACAGGCAAAAATGTCTCTCATCTTAAGGATTAACGACAACTGATAAACTCAAGATATATTTGAAATGCAAATTTAAGGGATGTGGATGACAAAGAATTGAACTAAAATATCCCAGGGCAAAGGAATCTTGGTAGAAAGCACACAAGGAAAGTGAGACTCTGGATATTTACTCCTTTCAAACTGTCTGTGCCCAAGCACTCAAATGTGAGTGTACCCCCCACGAGAGGCCCAGTAGTGTTCCTGGCCCACAGGAAATCATCTTATGTTGTTAGTTTATCATCATCCATCTGTTAATCTTTCATAGCTAAGACACGCAACTCCAGATAATACATTACCAACTGCAGCCACACTCCTCCCTTCCTTGCACTATTTGTTCATGGTGGTGAAGGAAAGTAGAGAGAAACTGAATAATCTGTAGTGTTCGGAGGTGGATGATTCCCCAAATTACAAGTTTACTCTCATTAAATAACACTTCAAATCTTCTTCGATTTCTTATTTGACTATATATAATGTGCATAACAAACTTTCTTCTAAATTTGCTAAAACAGTATTTCCCGCTATTAACAATATCCTAATCCAGTGGTTTTACAAAGTGGGTTTCACAATGTTCAAGTGCCTCGGGGTGATGGAGCAGAAAACAAAGCAGGTGGTGTGGGCGTCAGTTTCCCTACAACCCTGCACTCCACATTTACTTGTGTTTTATCTGTGCTCCTCCCCCATATTAAACTTCCAGTAAGAATAGGAAGGAGGAAAAAAAGTTTCCTCTGGTATTAAATATATATATATACAATCTGGAACCTCACCAAACTAAAAATCTTTGTTCTGCAAAAGACCTTGCATTAAGAGAATGAAAAGACAGCTCAAATAAACTCACCAAAGTCCTCTAAAAAACGAGAGAATGAAAAGACAAGCTACAACTGAGAAAACATATTTGCAGACCATATGTATTTGACACAAGACTTGCACCTAGAATATATGAAGAACTCTCAAAACTCAACAGTAAAAAATCAAACTATCCAATTAGAAAATGGGAAAAAACATGGAAAAAAACTCACTGAAAATGGCAAATTAAGTGAAAACATGTTCAACATCACCAGCCATTAGGGAAATGCAAATTAAAACCACAATGAGATAATCACTACCCATTTTATTTTAGAATAGCTAAAATAAAAACCACCAAATGATGGCACGAATGTGGAAAAATTGCTGGTGGGAATGTAAAATGGTACAGCCAATCTGGAAAAGAATCTGGCGATTCCTTGTAAAATGAAACGTGCACTTCCTATCCCAGAGAAATGAAAACTTCCTTTCATGCAAAAATCTGAACTTGAATGTTCCCAGCAGCTTTATTCATAAGAGCCTCCGAAAGGGAAACAACTCGGATGAATGGGTGAATGGTTAGGCCAACTGTGGTACGTGCAGACCATGGAATACTGCTCAGCAACATAAAGGAACTATTGATACACATGCACAATTTAGATGGATACCAAGGAAATTACTGAGAAAAGCAAGTCCATTTCAAAAGACTACACTTATATAACATTCTTGAAATGGCAATATTATGGAGCTAGAGAACACAGCTTAGTCACTGCCAGGTGTTGGGGACGGCGGGGAGGAGAGCTCAGTGTGGCAATACAAACAAGGAAACGTGATGGACCCTGAATGATGTTCTGCATCACGACTATGGTGCCATTATATGAATCAACACATGTGATTAAATTGCACAGAACTAAGTACAGATAGTGCATGTAAAAGTGGTGAAAACCTGAATAAGGTGAGTGGATTGTGTCAATGTCCTAGTTGATACTATACTGCAGTTATAAAAGATGTGACCATTGCGGGGAATTGGGTGAAGAGTATGAGATTTCATTGTACTACGATAATCTATTTTTATTTGTGTGTGTGTGTGTGTGTGTGTGTGTATTTTTTTTAAGGAGGGCGCAACTCACAGTGGCCCATGTGGGGATTGAACCAGCAATCGTGGTGTTACCGTGTTTCCCCGAAAATAAGACCTAGCTGGACCATCAGCTCTAATGCGTCTTTTGGAGCAAAAATTAATATAAGACCCGGTCTTATGTTGCATAAGACCCGGTCTTATATTAAAATAAGACTGAGTATTATATTATATTATATTATATAAGACGATATTATATATTACATTCCATTAGACCAGATCTTGTATTATATTAAAATAAGATTGGGTATCATATCATATATTATATTATATTATACCGAGTCTTATATTAAAATAAGATCTGGTCATATATTAATTTTTGCTCCAAAAAACACATTAGACCTGATGGTCTGGCTAGATCTTATTTTCGGGGAAACACAGTATTAGCACCACGCTCTAACCAACTGAGCTAACCGGCCACCCCTACCATAATCTACTATTGATTAAACGCAAACCTAAAATTACCTCAAAATAGACAGTTTAATTAAAAATATACAACTTAATTTACCATTACATTAACCCACTGCTGAATCGCTGATTCATACAGGGGCAGGGGGCAAAACCATTTAAATTTTCCCCTAGACATTGACTAGGAAATGTCATGCCTCTTTGGTGTTCTAAGGTGAAACTTTAAGACACAAAAGGAAGGGGTGGTAGGCTGTGACCCAACCACACAAGTGGCGGAACAGTTGGAACAGACGGTACACCTCATGCGCTGTGGCGTAACAACTGTTGATGAATCCCTTAACTGCAAAAGACACCAAAATCATTCTGGATGTCACATTTCAAATGTCTTTCAGGCTGCTGGCAAACTAGGTAAAGCTGAGAAACTTAGCATAATGACTAAACAATGTGGAAGTCTGGACAAAACTGAAGCTCTACAAAACCATGAAAAGGAGTCTGTATACAAAGCTTCATTAAGATCGACTGAGAAGTACTTCTCTGCAGAGGCAGAGGAAGATCAAAATGTTGGGCCAGAAACTACCTCTGAAGACTGTACTTGTAAGTTCTGGATGGCTCTCCTGGGACCTTTGACTTTTAGATTGTACAGCTGAGGCACAAATTTGTGTGTTGTGTACTATACTGGGTATAAGTTTGTCTTATTGTTTCTCTACTAAGAACTTTTTAAATGTGGTTTGTAATTGTAGCACTTTTTACAAAACTATACTTGAACAATTCTAAATTGTACATACTGTACAAAGTTTCTCAATAGGTTTCTTATTTCTATGTGGAATTTCGTATCTTGCAGTGTCCTATAAAGATTAAATTCCACCCCTTTCCTTCATGTCAGGAAAAAACATTTTCCCCCAGATACTGACTTGCTTCTTCAGACTGACTCTACAATTATCTCACAATAAAGATAACTGTACTCACCCAGGGTCTTCCTAAGATTCTGAAATACTTTATTAAAAGAGCCCTTTTCCAAATCAAATCATCAAAAAACATTTATCCATAAATTCATATTTATCCTTTAAATCACGACTACTCAAATTGTGGCTTCTGAACTAAAAGCAAAGGCATCATCTAGGAACAGTTAGAAATTCGAACTCTCAGTCCCACCCTACATTAGTGAATCAGAATCTGCATTTTAATAAGATCCCTAGGTAATTCCTCCATACAAAAAAGTTTAAGCACTTCTCCAGACATTCGAACCTTTAAAAAAGACTTGTAAAAGCCTTAGAACAATGAAATTTTCCAACCACCAACATTTTTATTTTATACTTTGGTTTACCTAAAACACTACCCTGTGTCTTAGCCTTAATTCACTAGTGGTTCATCTCAAAGTATCTTTCACTAATACTTTAAGTATTGAGAAAACAAAACTTTAAAGGGAAAAACAGAATCACATAAAGGTTAACTGACTGACTCTAAGTTCCCTAGCTAGTTAGTGACAGGAATCTCACTTTGATCCATTCACCCTTCTCCCAATCAACTATTTTTGTTCAAGAAACATCGCAACCTCGCTGAATCCTTAATGCCATTTACCTGATTCTCAAAACTGGTTCTGCTTCCACTTAGCCACATGAACATGGGCAGAGTAGAAAAACTAAATTCAATTACAACACAGATTTTCTCTAGTATCACTTTGTTAAGTTTTAGGTCTATGTACTCTTGCCCTAAACTGTGGCACCAATAGGGCATGGATCACAAAGAAGAGAGCAAAGAACTATAAATTCTAGTCACCAGACCCAGGTGACAAAAAGCATTACTAACTGTGCACAAGACAGCGGCTTTCAACCTCATCTCCCTCTGCTTACCCTGGAAAATGAAACTTCAGGTCTATATAATGTGTCGAGATGTATAATACCCTAATGGATGAGAAAAAAATCGACAGAAGAGGAGTAGCTGGTAGCAATATTTCCCCCACACCTTATCTACACGGAGAGCTGCTCTCTTAGCATTCAGCTCGATGTGACAAAAGAGAATTTCTTTAAAAGCTATAAAAGGCAACAAATTTGTAATTTCATTTAAAAAGTCATATTGACACCATTTTTTCCAAGGGACAGATGTTCATTGTGGCAATGCAAATTAACAAAAACATCTACGTGACCACTATTATTTTTAACATTAACCAAAGGGCACTTTCATTTTACTTAATTAGAAAATAAAATATTAGGTTGGTACAAAAGTAATTGCAGATTTTGCAATTATTTTTAAACTTTTAAACCGTAATTACTTTTGGCACCAACCTAATAAATGGAATCACTGTGAACAGTCCATCCAAACAGTGATTTAAAAAGAAGAGCACAGGGCATTAATTTATCATTATAGTACATTTAGTGTATATATGGAAAATTATATACTTACTTTCTGAATGAATTTCTCAACACTCTGTACCACATGTTTATAGAACTAAAAGAAAAAAAAGTGAAGCATGGTTTTAAAATCTATTTGATTAGATTAGGATTTTCTTCTAAACACAGGGTTTGATTTAATATAGTTTCATAGGTCTATCAAAACAATGAATTTTAACTATGAATTCTGAGACAACCATTCATGTCACTCACCTCCATAAGCAACTAGCTCTATGATATCTAATTAGCAAAGGGAACCTGGAAGGAGGTCTATGGTCTGTGTATCTAAAGTGTGTTACGTCAACAGATACAGAATTCTAGCTCAGTCGTTATGAAAGCTTATTTTCACAAATAGGCTGACAGCAAAATACTTGTGGTAAGCACACTGGCAGATGTATATTCTTACTTTCATGGAAGGAAAAGATTTCCTATAGTATCATTTTTTCACTAAATTAGGGTAGTAGAAAAATCAAATAACTGTCAACAAACAGCATTAGTGAATGTACGCCAGGGAGTTGTTTTCAACTTCATTATCTCCTGCTTCTCCCAGAAAATAAAACTCCAAGTACATACAATTAAATATAGGATGTATAAGGTTCTAAAGGATCCGCCAAAATGAATCAGCAGACATGAAGTGAGCACACAGATTAAAAATTAGTTAATAAGATACTATCAATTATGAAAAACTTTCAAGTTTTATAACCAACACTATGAATAAACCTGAAAATGAAAGAAAATGGAAATTAGAGATTAAACAAAAAGTTTCTAGAAGTTGTGCTTAATAAATTATAAAATCTCCATGGCAATTATATAATTAGCATATTTCTGTTTAAAGAACTAACTTGAATTGTGCTTCTATTTATACTTATGATCTCACAAATTATACTTTTATGAGATATCGCTAGGCTAAAGAGACAAGAACATTGAGGTGAACTGCATCATAAAATTCAATATTTATAAAATCAAAAATAAAGGAAAACCACATTACTCATCATTAACAAATGAAAATCTATAATAGGTTTAAGCTTCACTAAAATTGCCTTCCTAGAAACTAAGTTTACTCAACAGTTTAAGTTACTAAAGTAAAAAAGCTAAAACAACTACTTAAAAGTTATTAGGCACTTTATATGTAGGTGCCTATAGACATTTAGAATCAATATACAAAATACTAAATAATTAATCAGTAAGTGGTATTTATTAAGTAATAATTTTCTGAAAACATCTTGACAGTGCTTCTTGCTCCTATCATGTTTCCCCGAAAATAAGACCTAGCCGGACAATCAGCTCTAATATGTCTTTTGGAGCAAAAATTAATATAAGACTGGATCTTATTTTATTATTAGACCAGGTATAATATAATATAATATAGTATAATATAATATAATATAATATAATATAATATAATATAATATAATATAATATAATAATATAATATAATACCGGGTCTTGTATTAATTTTTGCTCCAAAAGATGCATTAGAGCTGATTGTCCAGCTAGGTCTTATTTTTGGGGAAACAGAGTAGTTATTTTATGTGTTAACATGTAACAGTAAAAATGCTTACTAAACTTTAACTCAAAGTTTATTAATTAACATAGTTCTTCTTCCACAAGTTCTCTGTGAGGTTTTGTTGACAGTGTTCAATGTTAACAAGCACTCATGAAAATAATCATTCTCTAAATGCTGATAAAAAAAAAAAACCCAACAACTTACCACAACGTGAAACACAGTATTATACTTAAATCTGATTTAAAAGGCAGTTCAAACTTCAATTTATATATATACTAAATGCAGTTTTAAAATAATATAATATTGCAAAACAATTGGTCTACACACTTCAAAAACATCAATGACAACAACAAAAAACCACAAAAAGGCTGGGTGACAAGACAAATGAATGTAATGTGTGACTTTGGCGGCATCCTGAAAGAGCAGGGGTGCATGAGACAGCTACCAAAGGCAATATTGAGACAACTGGTAAATATAATGGGGACTGTGTATTAGATAAAAGTATTGGATCAAAGTGAAATTTCTTTTTTCCTTTATTTTTTTTATTAGTTTCTGGTGTACAAAACACTGTAATAATTAGACATTTATCATTTACACCCCTCACATAGTGATAACCCCACTTACTCATCTCCTACCCCTTTGACATCACATACAGACATTACATTTCCACTGTCTCTATTCCTAGTGCTGTACTCCCAAAGGGAAATTTCTTGCATGGGATCAGTGTATCGTGATTACTTAGGAAATGTCTTTGTTCTTAGGAGATTCAAATTCAAATATTTAAAGATTAAGTGCTATTATGAATGACTATGGAACTCTCAAATGATTCAGCCAGAAAAAGTGCGCACCCACGTGTGTAGAAATAAACCTAAAGTAGCAAAATGTTCACCATTGGAAAATCTAAGGAAAGACTGTGTTAGTATTTTACATCTGTTTGAATATTTTTCGAAATAAAAATAAAGATAGCAATAATAAGATAAAATATTAAAGTATATCATAGAACGTTTAGACTCTTGATTGAGATGAACCTGGATGCAAATCCAGCTTTACTTATTCTCAGTACTGCAAATTCCTTAATTTCTCTTCCAACATCTAAAAAATGGAAATAATGTTAACACCTATGCCTTAAGGAGTCTTCTAATTAAAAAGTATTTTTGCTCAACAAAAAAGTTAGTAAAAATGCATCAATTACTAATTTTTACAGAATAAAAATGATACCAATATACATGTTTGCACCTTCTCAGGATAATAAAAATCAGATCACAATGTAGAATAGCACAGACAAAGAAAACAAGAGACAACATTCTACACTAAACCTACCAGATACTCTGACAAATCACTTCTTTTAAGAATTCTCTGGCTTAAATGTGTTTACTCATGACGGTCTTAGCCCCACTTTTATTATTCTGCATATAAATACAGGGGTTTTAAGTGTAATGCTGTAAGATATTAACAAGTCTGAAAACTAAGACTTGGCCATTAAAACACTGCAAAATCATCCAAGTATATGAATTTTCTGCTAGAAGTAATTCTCTGTACAGAGGAATTTGTTAACTCCAATAGATAATGCTGCTGTTCAAAGACAATTTAAGATAATTGGTGCAGTGGTTATGGCTGATGTTCTTATTCAGAGCAGGGAAACATAACACCAAACACTCATGGATTAATACCTAAATAATTAAAATTAAGCACTCATTCATTACCAATTTTAACACCCTACTAAAAGCAGGGTGTCTTAGCTTTGGGGACAGGAACCTCTTGGAGAAATGTCTGTGGCTGAGTTTCAAAAGGTCCCTAAAGCCAAGAAATTTTGTGCATATGTGTACTTCTCTAGAGAGGGTTCAAACTTTTCCTGAGATTTTCAGAAGTATCTATGAGTCAATAAAGGAGCAATGGCTAAGTGCCTGTGGCCTCTTTCCACAATGTCAAAAAACAATGAGGCTCAATTATTTTCCATTAATGGCCCATTTCCAAATCTATAATAGAATCAATGAGAAAAAAATCAATACGTCATTTTTTATTTAGAAAACTTTTATGAAATCATTTCAAGATTCTGTAAAGTCACTGTGCCAAGAACAGTGCTGAACACATTCTCCACAATGTGGCTGTATCTCAAATTTGACCGGCCTAAAAAAAGTAAGGAAAAATGGCTGCTTCAAACTTTATGGAAGAATATTTATCAAAATGTTATGTGCTTATCTCTAGGTGGGAGAGTTTGCAGGTGACAGATTTTCATTTTTGTGTTTTTCCCCATGAACATGTATTAACTCTGTAAAGAGGAAGAAAATATATAATCTGTAAAAATTATGCCACCTCCAAAATATTAGTGTAGTATTTTCTTTTGAAAACACAAGAGTAAAATATTACTCACCTTAATAGCTTTGATGGCTGCCTTAGTAATTTGGGTCATTTTCGCTTTAGAAATTGGTGGTTTGTAGTCATTCAGGGAATACAACTGATGAAAATAAAAAAGAACAAATTTAAATTCAGCAAAACTAATTGTCTCTAAGCAATTACATGAAATTACCACACATTTCCAATTTCATATTCTCAATGAAATCAAAGTGCTTCCTTTGTTTTAAAAATCAAGTTGAACATTATTAGTCATCAGGGAAATGCAATTCCAAACAATAATGAGGTATCACTTCACTTTGCTTACACTCACAAACAATAAAAAGTGTTAGAAGGATGTGGAGATACTGGAACCCTTATACATTGCTAGTGGGAATGTACAATGATGCAGCGGCTTTAGAAAAGATTGGCAGTTCCTCAGAAAATGAAACATAGTAATACATACTAATGACCCTGCAATTCCACTCCCAGGTATAAATACCCAAGAGAGCTGAAAGTATATGTTCACATAAAAAATCCATTTAAAAAGTAGAAACCACCCAAACGTCCATCAACCGGTAAACATTAAAAAAGCAAAATGCATTATAACCATTCAGTGAAATACAACCATGAAAAAGAAGTACTGATACATGCTACAGAACAGATGAACCTTAACTATACTATGCTCAGTTTAAAAAGTCGTATTAAAAAAAAAACACACAGGTATCATAGGATTACATTTATATGAAATGTCCAGAAGAGAGCAATCTATTGGTGACTGTACAACTGGGGGAGTTGGGGAGAAATGAGAAGTGACTACTAAAGAGCACTGTATTTCTTTCCGGGGTAATGAAATTATTCTAAAATTGAATGTTGTGATGGTTGGACAACGATTCTAAAAACCACTGAATTACGTATACACTTTAAATTGGTTAACTATATATAATATATATATACATATACACATATATATACACGCACACATACACACACAGTTATATATGTATTTATATAGTTATATATACATACATATATATATGTATGTATATATATGGTGTGTGAATTATACCTCAATGAAATGTTTTAGAAATCAAGGAACAGCAATAATCCCCTGCCAAAAAAATTTTTGTTTTGAAATTTCTCATATAAGCAAAGGATAATAATACTGCCCAGGAGAAAACAAAGACAAGGAGGTGGGGAATTAGGAAGCAAACGACTAAGTTTAAATGAATTCTGATTAAAACTTGCACAGTACTCAGTGATGCTAAGACTTTAACAATAGTGCTATAAGGTATTAAATACAAGTCTGGAAACTAAGCTTTGGCCATTACAACACTGCAAAAACAACTTACACAGACTTTAAAAGCAAATTAAAGTGAATTTGTTGGTTAATCAAGTAGGAATTTAGGGAGTCCTCTAGCTTTTGCTCCAGCATCCCTTATAACCATCACTGAATTCTACTGATTTTTACCCAGTTTTCCCCAGATTGGTCTCCTCTTCCTCCTCCAACCATAACTGCAGTCCCAATTACCTTCACGCTCATATAGAGAACACCTAAATAGGTGTGGCATGTTCAAAAACTAATCTGAGCACGTGATTAATACTTACCCCTTAAAAAAAAGTCAACGATTTCCCACTCTTTAGATAAACACAAAAATCTATATATACAAGGCCTGTCTGCTCTAACTCCTGTCTACTTTCCAGTTTCATCTCACTCCATATTCCCTCCCCAGCTCTGCTCCAGGCACAATGATCTTTTTCGGTTCCCTAACACACAGCCGTTAGAATGCGCTTGTTCTCTCTATTTGCCAATACTCTCCACCAGGGCTTCCCTACTAGTTAATTGAACTCACCCTTCTTAGTTAAAAGAATCACCTCAGGAGAAGCCTTTCCCACCTCCCCTACCAGATCAAAACCTTCTTTTATGCGCTCATTGTACTGTCATTCACCTTTGAAGCATTTGTAGTAATGATAACTATTTGTATGATTATTAAATACTTGAGTATTAATCAAAGACAAAGGATGTAAGTTCCTTAATGCAGTTTACCAGAGGTTAACTGGACACCAAGAGCTGTCCAAGCTGAAATCAATCCCGGGGGCTGTCCAAACATCCTCCCCTTTAAGTTGCCAGAGGTGTCTACCTGTTGATGATACTGCTCAACCAGGGTCGGGATCTCATCAGGTTGTTTAGGAAGCCACCTCTGACAAAACTCAGAGAATTTTAATGTATCTGTAGCCTGCCAGTCTACTTACCAGATGCAAATTAACGTCAACACATTCTATAGTGTTCAAAGCAAGCCGTGTGAAGGAAAGAATTTCTCAGCAGGCCCAGGCTGCTTCCCATCTGAGAGCCACGCCTGCCCTCTTCTACTAGAGAGTACTAAGCTGTAAGGACAAAACCCTAACTCTGTTTAGATTTTTTCCTTTGCTCCAAACTGTATCCTGTGTCCACTAGGGAACAGATGTTAAGAATAAACTGAAAAAATACATACAAGACACAGCAGTGCACAAGCTTTACACAGAAAACCTGAATTTGAATTCCAACTATGTCATCTTACTACAAACTGCTAAACCTGTGAAGCTTAGTTTTCTCATTTACAAAATAGAAACAATACTCATTTAACAGAAACATCGCATATAAAGCTTTTAGAACACACTAACGTAGCTCAGTAGGGTTAGCCATTATTAAAATTAAAATCCTTCTCTTTGTTAGTTATTCTCCATTAAAGGATCCCTCAAACATTTATTCGCTTAGTTACATGAAGGTCCTTTGCATAGTAATTTATATTACTAGGGCAATGACGACATGTTAGGTCCTTCCTATGGTTGACAATACATTGCTTCTTTCATTCTGTGTGGTAAAGCCCTGTCATTTCAATCAAGTATTAGTCCATATTCTAACACACGAAAGCTTTACTTTCTTGTTCTTCGGGAGGGCAGGGGACAAGGTAGTAGAAATATTATTTAGACTTGTAAACTTGTAAAATACTTTCAACAGTCTGAAGTCAGCTCTCATCTGAGAACCCCTTTCAAAAATGCATCTACTGCATAAAGTTAAGGTACTACTCAAAGAAATACTGAGGTACGTTGCTGTTATAATTTTCACAAGATCACTTAATACATATAGTTTCAACTATTTCTCTAGGTTCTCTAAAATTTCATTTCTTTCTTAAATCTGATCATCAGAAACCAGGCACAGATGGTTTCATCTAATTCCTCACTGAATGCCTGTACTAGAATTTAATATTAAGTCCTTAACTTATAAAGATTGGTTAAAAAAATTTCTCCTAGAGATGTTGCTTCTGAACGTCCTGTGCACCAGGGGTTGGAAAAACCACACTAGGCAAAGAACTTGCACCAAGGTCAGGACTGAAGCACATTAATGTGGGTGATTTAGCTCGAGAAGTCTGATCACCAGATATCATGGAATCTGGCAAGATGGCTTCTCCCAAGAGCATGCCAAAGATGCACAGAAAATGTACAAATCCTGAAAGATACGGGGATTACGGAACATGGGCCAAGACTTACAAATCAGATGTTGGAGTTTGCCTTCTGATATGTGACCACAATTCTAGATGATGCAAAAATTTACTCAGGTCACGCTAAAAAAGCCACCATTGATACAGATGGTGTGCAATTGGCAATCCAGTGTTGTGCTGACCAATCTTTTACCTCTCCTCTGCCAAGAGATTTTTTCCTTTTTAACTTATTTTTTAAGGAAGGTGCAGCTCACAGAGGCCCATGCAGGGATCGAACTGGCAACCTTGGTGTCATCAGCACCACGTTCTAGCCAACTGAGCTAAGCAACCACCCAAGAGATTTTTTATTAGATATTGCAAGGCAAAGAACTCAAACTCCTTTCTACTGATCAAACCATATTCTAGCCTAGATTGCCACCTGGTAGATACCACTTGACTGCTCCAAATTACAGACTTAAGTCTCTACCCTGTTTCCCCAAAAATAAGACCTAGCCGGACAACCAGCTTTAATGCATCTTTTGGAGCAAAAATTAATATAAGACCCGGTCTTACAGTCTTATATTATATAAGACCTAGTATTATATTATATATTATATTATACCTGGTATTATAGTAAAATAAGATCAGGTCTTATATTAATTTTTGCTCCAAAAGACGCATTAGAGCTGACTGTCCGGCTAAGTCTTATTTTCAGGGAAACAAGGTACAAAAAGGGGGATCTATTTCTGTGGAGGAATAACAGATCCGTGACTAAGTGTTGGTTCAGTTACCAGCAGACCAAGTACTCCCACACTTGGCACACCAACCCCACAAACCACGTGTGTTTCAACTAAAGTAGTGGTTCCGATGCCCCTCACAGTCCAGATGCCCACTTTCAGTCCCCACGGGTAAAAGCATCAATTCCTGCAACATCAGTTCAGAATGTTCTGATTAATCCATTGCTAATTGGGCCCCAAAACAGTCTTATAACCACTAACAAGGTGTCATCACAAAATACTGCCAATGAATCATCAAATGCATTGAAAAGAAAACGTGAAGACGATGATGACGACGACTAGGGTAATTTGTCATCTGGCCTTGATGCGTGTAACAGGTATACTTGGTCTTGAATTCACCCTACTGAGATTAAACATGCATGCTGGATATTTCCAAGTTGTATTTTAGAAAACTTAAATAGTATTTAATAAGTAAATATAGTTACCATACAAAAAAATAAAATTTCCCCTAGGACACTGTCTTTTAACAATCCATTAAAGAAATAATTATCTCTACCCTATACAAGAATTCACAAAATATACTTTCCTTGAATTCAGAAACGGAGAATGACTCAGCTAGTTCCCAGGTGCTTACTTTGTATCAAAAAGGGTGATTTAACAGGTCTCCCCCTTCTTGTTCCTTGGCTTCTAAGGATCTTGCTGATGTTCACTAGTCTGAACATACATGTCTATTAACATCTGCTTCTCTGCTGTATTTAACTCGTTTTGTACACAAAAATAAGATCTATTTTCAGCTGTGATTAACTTTGCTAAGTAAGATGCTTCAAAGTTCTTTTTGAAGTCGGTGGAGTATAAATTTATACACTTCATGACCTAGTGTGAACCCTGCACATTACTTCAAAGGCAGCTTGTCATCATCCAGTTTTCCTTCTATTCCATTCCATTTCCTTCTATTTTATTTCTATCTCCAAATATAAGTATATATTCCACCCTTGCTCAATCCTCAGCATCAAACTCCATTATCTAGGACCTCCACCAAAGACTACTTGTTGATAATTTTATTGTCACATTCAGTATTTTAGAAAAATAGTGACAAAATATGCTGCTAGCCCATTCAAAGCTTTTTTTAAACTTCTATAAATAATTCAATGTATATGAAGACACTATATTTAATCTTTAGACCTATAGGAATTGACAATGCCTGATACACAGCCAGCGTTCAATAATAAACCTTTATTTCCAACTAACTTATTAATACCGCAGTAAGACCGCCAGGAGGGAGTACCAAGCTTTATTCCAACCCTCACTCTAATCAGATATATCAACTTACCACCAAGAATTGGGAATGTAATTCTCTCTGTATTCTCAAAAGTTGATCGAGGACAGAAAACACATCATGGTTTTACACGGGAAAGTGCTGGAGAAGAACGCAAGTTGATTCTGGGACCTTTCTTTTCCGTTGCCTGAAGATTCCCATCTGCGCCTGAGTCAGAAGACCAGCTGCGGGATGCCCAGCACTGGGCTCTCCAGACGCCCAGTTTTCTCACATGTAGGTTTTAAACTCACCGTCTATTTCTCGGGATCCAGCTCCCTGCTACCATGTTTTCCACAGTCTAACGTGGCTGCTGATCCTGTTAAGTTTGTTCCAGCAAATTATTCCTTCAGGTAAGACTATTGTACTTTTCTCGGGCTACCGATGCCTGCTAACCTCCGCGTCCCAAATCCAAGCTTTTTTCCCTCAGATGCTATGTACTAACGTTGTCTAACACTGTGAACTCACTTAGACGAACTCGATCCATCTGACCCCAGTGACTGAGACGAAGCTCCTGCCCTCACCTACCCCTGCCTCTGGTTACACAAACGGATCCAAAGGAGGACACCAGCCTGCGCCCTCAGTCTCATGCATTCATTCTTATGGCTCAGCTCCCCTCAGGTGCACTGAGAAGTGCTCTATGAGCTAGTAACACCTTACGTTTCTGTGCTATCACTTATAGGCACCAGGTCAAATGCACGTTTTTAGATCTGAAACCAACTTCTTCAAATCAAATCAGTTTCCAATGACTTTCATCAACGTTGGAGGAATCTTTTACCTAAACTATCTCAGCTGCTGCTGGCTACTCCACCAAAACACTTTCATTTCTACAAAAGATTTTTAAATTGTTGGTTACTGACCAAGCCAGGGGTCAGCACAGTAAGTATTTTGGGCTCTGGAGGCGACACAGTCTCTAAGCACACTACCCTGTAAAAGAAAGCAGCCACTGACACTCATATATAAACAGGTAGTGTGTCCCAACAAAACTTCTACACAAAAGCAGGCCAACCACTGAATGTGGACATGATTTCTCAACCCTACAAATGTGCAATCTCATATCCCTGGAAAGCACATCCATGCCTCCCTCATCTACCACTGGGTGAGGCTCATTTCCCAAAACTTAACAAAATGTTGTACTGCATGCTTGTTATTTCAAGCAAACTCTTCAGTTCAAAAATCAGTGCCTCTTCCAATTTTTTTTTGGCCTTGTAAACACATTTTTATTTAAAATTAAGATTTCTGAAACAATTATACAAAGAGTGGTATTATAGGTCTTCAGCTAAATAAGACATAGCATTAAAATAATTATATTCATTTTAATTTTGGGGGGTTCTTTTAAAAGCACCACTTAAAACTTACAAAGTCAAAAAATTTAAGTATAGAAAAATTGTTCTAACTGAGGAATAAGTCTGAGATTGCACAAGAAACAAAAGAATCATTTTCAACCTCTGCGCATTGACACAGAGCACTAAATTCCAAGATATTTGGGAATTTCCCATATTGTTCACTGAAAGGAAAACAAAGGCAGAGTTATGAAAGAGTTCCTTAGTAGATTTCTAGCCCTTGGAAGGCTACAACTTCTGAAATATGATTACTGGCCAGGCGATTTCTAAATTTTAAGTTTGTCACCCAAAAAGGTAAAGTACAGGATTTATAAGTATTTCATTTTTGGAGAAATTTTGAGAAATGACCACATGTGCAGCACATCAAAAAAACTGCAACTAGTTTTTACAATCTCTGAACACCTTTACATTCTATATGCATTTTGAAACCAACTTCTAAACAAGACAGAATAGAAACAATACATATGTAAACCACTGCTGAAGCAGCTTAAACCTGCCAACACATCTTCAGAGCAAGTCTCTTTATACCAATTTCCCTGGAGAGTTTCTAGGTCATTTTCTGCGTTTCACAACAAAGAAACTACTATAAAAAAATCACTCTTAGATGTTTGCTCTGCCAACTCAAGGCCTGTCCCTGATAACCCTCTCTGCACAGCCCCAGTCCCAGAAATAACAGCACTCGTGGCTGGGGAGTCGTGCTCACTCTCCGTCCTAACTCATCGCTTGTTTGACCGCTTTTCGTACTTGTCCTGGCTGCTCCGCTCCCTCGGTGGAGAATGACGGGCTGTGCCTCAGGCTCGGAAGCCATGCTTGTAAGGGTGGGCTCTGTGTTTCTTCCGGTTTTCTTCTTTCTCGTTCTGGCTTTCCTCAGGTTCCTTATTGCCCTGTTTTTGTTCAAGGTCTTGCTCTTTATGGGAGGGCAGTGTATTCTTAATTGTGTTAATTACAAATCTTTTATTTGTGTCAGCAAGAGGACACTTCATCCAACCCATAGCTCCCACTGTTTCTGCTCTCATTTTCCCACGTTTTGCCTCTTTAAGTAGCTCATCTATTGCTTTCCTCTCCAGTTCCTGGTCCTCTCCATCGCTGGGGCAGCTTCCGAGATCCTCAGGGGGTGCTGGCAGACGAGAGGCTCTGCCCCATACCGCGAAACGTGCGAGTGAAGCAGGAAGGAAGGGACTACCCGCCTCTCCCAATTTGAGCAGTACTAAATAATCTCTACTGTGACCTTGGAAGAGGCCAACAAAGAACTTATTATCAGACATCCCCCAGAGAACCATCAAATTTGGGTAAAATTTTGCTCATTTACAGATTAATCTTATGCCTTCAAAGTTGTTGGTCCTATGGCCAATGGAATTAACCTGAAGTATGAACCTAAAACAGTGAAAACAGTCATCAAGCCAATCCATTTTTCCCAACAATGGTCCTTTAGGTCTTGAGGGTACTAGGTTAGGATCCCACCTATCTCTGAAGAAGTCAGAAAATCAGATATCCCAAAAGTTTCTGGAACCAACACAATCTTGATACTTTCAATTCAAAATAGCATGTTTACTAGAAACATTTGTTTTTTATTGCTCCTATTGTGAAAAACAATACACAAATACATACATAAATAACTAAATGACTAAATAAATAATTTTAAAAGGTATAAATTATTGACAGTGAAAAGCAGAATAGGGAGAGGAGTACAATCAGCAGAGAAGATGTGACAAATTTCCAGAAAATGGAAATGTGGTAAAGATTGGTAACTGATGAAAACAAAGAGGAATACTCAAACCACAGTACACACAGAAGAAGACAGAGCCAAAAAGGAGAATAATTTGTCCTGTAGAAGTCCACAGGCCCACCACTCAAAATCAAGGTGTTACAGAGCAGCACAAATGAACTAATAATGCTTCACCTCTTCTTGCAAAACGTCAATAAATAGTGTTTAAAATTGACCAGTCAAGAAGCAGTGGTATAAAAATATCACTTAGTGATATGAAGATAATCAAAAGAACTAACGTGTTAAGAACTAAAACACTGTTCTCTTCGGGGATCCAGCATAGGGTGAGAAAGAAAAGCTTCCAATAAAATGTCTATTGTACTTTTAAAAATGTATCTGTATACGTTACTTTGAAAGATACAATAATCACACCGTAATACAATCTTGTTCTAACTGCACTTGCCAACACTGGCCCTCCGCAGTACACCTCTCCCCCACAAAATGCATAAGTTGAAAGTCCCAACCGCTAAGGTGACTGTCTTTGGAAATAGGGCCTGTATGGAGGTTAAATGGGTCATAAGAAGTGGGAGACCTGATCCCATAGGATTAATGTCCTTATAAGAAGAGACATCAGAAAACTAGCTTTCCCTCACTACCACGTGAGGACACACGTGAGAGGGCCACATGGCTGCTAGGAACTGAGAGCAGCCCCCAGCCCACAGCCAACAAACTAAACAGAGACCTCAGTGCTACCACACTAAGGAACTGTTTCCAGCCAACAAACTCAATGAGTTTGGAAGAGGAACCATGTCTCAAATGAGAGTCCTGCCAGTGAGACCATCAGCAGAGGACTGGGCCAACCAGTGCCTGGATCCTAACCCAGGAAAGCTGTGAAAGGAATATATGGTGCTTTAAGCCACAAGCTAAGTTTGTGGAAACGTAGTACACAGCAACAGAAAACTAATAAAGTAGAGCAAAGCTATGAATGTTTTTTCTTCATTTTCTGATTTGACTATACAGATTTTTAATAAATATTTTCATGAAAATTTTTATTATTCAAACGAAATTAAAATTTAAAAATGAAACATTTCTCTGGTTTTTCATAAATAACTTTAAAAGTAAAAATAAAAATTTAGTATTCTGCATATAGGAAAAAAAAGAAATCCAACTCATTTCATAAGTCATTTTAAAAAGCATATTGTATTTACCCGAACAATATAAAAAACACTTATTCATAAAGATACATGCACCCCTATGTTCAATGCAGCACTAGCTACAACAGCCAAGGCATGGAAACCACCAAAATGTCCATCGAGAGATGACTGGATAAAGATGTGCTGTACACACAAACACACAGTGGAATACTACTCAGCCACAAAAAAGATGAAAAATGGTCATTTGCTATTGTAAGATCCATGATGGATCTTCAGAGTATTATGCAAACTAAGTCAGTCAGACAAAAGGACAAAAACCATGGTTTCACTCAATCAAGCAAAAAGTAACAAACTAACAAACAAAAACTCATACAGACAACAGAATGGTGGTTACCAGAGATGAAGGAGGTTGGAGGGAGGATAAAGGGGGGCCAAGAGATGGTAATGGATGGTGAGCACACAACAGTATACATATGTCAAATTATAATGCTGTCTGCCTAAAAATTATATTAACCAATGTTAGCCCAGTAAATTTAATTTTTTAATAAAGAGCATTATTACTTACCAACTAATTAGTACCTCAGAACCAATATACCTTATTACAAACTTCATTTCAACAAGTCAAAAACTAGGTATTCTGTATACCCAAAATTTCTCTCTACCATACAAATTCTCCTTTCCTAGATAGCACAATCTTCCATATTACTTTTGGTATGGGATAAAATATAAAAGATTAGACAATATAAGCATGCAACAAAGTAACATATGAAATCAGATGCCCTGGACATAACAAAATGTAGCCAGAGATCACTAGGATGAACAGTGCCCGAGTCAGCATTAAGAAAAGCACACTGTAAAAGAATAATTTAACCAATAGTGACTTTTCCCTAAGATTTGTAAAGAAAATTTCTTCATAAAAAAAAAAATGTTTGAAATAAAACTCAATATATATGCTTGGGTTAACTTCTACTGAAGTAGCAATATTCTTGAGCAATCAGAATTTTTTAAAGAGCAGAGGCCAAAAGGATATGTTACAGATGTTACAGATATGTTCTGCAAGGAGCCCCCAGATCAGGCTTTTAACAAACGCACCGTTCCCAACTTATACTAAGAAATGTGTTAGTTTGGAAACTTCTGAACAAAGTTTCAAATGCATCTTTGAAAAAAAAAAAGATCACATGTAGTTGTAAACATCAAAGCACATAAAATCTGAAATGTTGAAATGCCTAAAACACAGTGAGTGAACATATGAATAATTGTTTTAAAAAAAACCTTGCATTTTTTTGTTTATAAAAATATTTTAGTACAGAAAAATTGGAAAATACAAAAAAAAGCACAAAGATGACAAAAAATGCAAATCATCTGTAATCCAAGAATTCATCACTCATCCCAAATATACTCATTAGCGCCAGGCCCTATGCATCCAACAGAACCGGCAGACCAGGTCTCTTGTCATGAAACTGATGGGGTGCTTGTAGAGACAGGCGATGTTCTAATAAACAAACTCACACAGTTTGCAAGTGCAGGCAGGTGCACAATGAAGGTAATAAACAACGTTATTTGCTGAAGAATATGCAAAATTATACATCTTGTTAGGAATCTCAAATCCAGAATCTGTTTCAAAGTACAAATATATAACGGAAAAGAACGTCTATTTTCTTAAAATTATAAATCTGAAGTATGAAAACATCTGTCTAGTAAGAGGAAATCTATACACCAACCTTTGAGAGGGTAAAAAACCCTCTAGTTTAAAAAAAAAAGGGGGAACTAAAGGTCAGAATTTGATACATAAAAATGGGAACAAGATTACCATGACAAGTATAAATGTTTACATGCTTTATAACCAATGATCCTTTCCTGTGAGCTACATGCATTTTCACATAATTATCCTTTTCTATTATTAAGCAGAATATCCTATTTCTAAAGCATGGCAGGTGTCTAAGGTTAGTTTTACAGTTTTGAATACTGTTAAAAAGGAAGCTATTGACTTTAGAATCCAAATTATAGTTTAAAACTGTTAATAAAGTAAAACTGCCCCCCCCCAAAAAAAAATATAAAGAACTAAATTTAGGCCACAAAAATTTATTCGCATGGTCCTTTCATTGAATGCACAAATTTACATTTTCTCCAAATCCTTGGAATAAATGGGTTTAAAAAAATACTCTTTAAAAAATGTACACAGGACTTGCAGCGTGCAAACATGGAGTAAGCCAACTACGGCCTCTCCCGCACTGACTACGCCTGAAAGGCCAGACTACAAAAAGCAACTAGCCGAGGACTCTCAGCAAGTCAGCGGAGACTGGAGTCACACCAGAGTAATGACCAGTGACAGATGTGGAGGGGGCTGTGTGTGGGCGTTGAGGTAAATTCTGTAGTGTTTTTTGTTCCTCTATTATCTCCTGGCTTTAATCCCAGAGCTGGCAGAATGAAAAGGTGCAGCAACACTAGAAGCAAAACCACTAGGGAAAACCCCGTTTGTCTAGCCAAATGGACTCCCCCATGCTATGGGGGAGGGGATCCCCTTTATTCCCCCCGCTCTCTTTTTTCTCCCAGGCCCTTCAAAGGGTTGGAGGGCAGCCACTGCTGCCACAGTAGTACCTAAAACCCCAAGAAAGGAGTCATCTCCACAAAGAGGAACCAGGATAAGGGGCCCCTATTATGCAAAAATATGGTGGAGAGTCCTCATTTTTTTTCTCTCTCTCCCGTCTCTTGCCACTTCACTCTGAAGGCTAAACCTGTAGAGAAACCTGACGTTTTGGCCAGAGGCACAGGCAAAAGGATATCCCGGGATCTGGACACAGTACGGGGAAACCCAGAGATGGAGAAGAGGATCCCCTAAGTCTGTGTGTGAACAACGTAAGCCCACTCCAGGGCTCGTCCTGGAATGGGGCCTGCTTGAAACAGACCCAAAGAAACCCAGGCTCTGAGGACTAAAATCTGTGTAAAACCAACGCCTAGAGATCAGCTCCTGAGTGGAACAAGTGCTGGGTGCACCTAAACCACCAATAAATGCTTTGAAAATTGAAGTGACAGTAGAACCACCACAAACAGGAAAGAGAGCACGGGTACACAAATGGGAAATCTGTCCACACTGCTCAGAGGGGAAAAAAAAATCAACAGATGCCGACCCCAAGATGACACTGGTGTTGGAATTATCTAAGACTTTAAAAAGTTTATAATCATCATCAATAAGGTAAAGGAGGAAAACTCATGAAATAAATGCAAAGATAGAAGTTTTCAGCAGAGAAAGAAACTACCAAAAAAAAAAGGAAATTTTTTTGAACTAAAAAAATTACAGTATCTGTAACAAAAATGTAGTGTGGTGCTAAACACAAGAGCTATAAAATATTAGTGACTTTACATATTTTAAGCAAAAGGCCATAATCATGATTACTTTCACATCAACATTTTATGACAGTTAAATAAATGTCCAAAAAGATTTTGTCAGGTATACTAAGAGAAAGTTATTCTAATACACACATTATAAATATACAAATATGAAAATGCCTAATGTTACATGACAAATATAAAATATCTGCAATAATTACAACTTTATATATGTAAGAATTAAATGCAAAAATAAGATCAGGAAAAATATTCAGAAAAATGTTATAAAAAATGAATATAATTTATTAGGCATAGGCAATTTTCTTAAAATTAAAAAGAATGAAAGTCCTACCAGAGATTTTTCTATTTCATGCCATTCTTTCTACCTAGAATGGTCTTTTTCTTCAAACCATAATCTTAACTAACCCACTACATGAAAATTTTCTCAAGATAATTCGAGTCCAATTAAAATAGAAGAGAACAAAGAAATAATAAAGTATGCTGACTAATCTTAGGTAAAACTTTTGTTCCTACTGTATTTACATATGTAACTACTGACTCATCACACAAACTATTCTTATTGTGGGTTGTGGTAAAAAAAAAAATTTGAGAGCCACTGCTCTAGCCCTTAAGTAGAAAGTAATACTAAAATAAATTACAAGAGGCAAACATGATTAAATTTGGTGAATAATTCTGCTTGCCAAAGGCTGAGTCTAAAGTGCAATCTTCAATTTGTATCTTTAAAGATATCTACAGATGCAAAAACACAGTGGTATGAAACTCAGATTGTTTCCTAGATGTAATCAGAAGAATGGGAAAAAGAAGTAACATTCACACATGAAATCATATATGTATGTGCATTTATGTATGTTTGTGTGTAGATAAGATATAGATCCTCCTCCTCCTGTAACTTACACACCCTGCTTATTAACTTCATAGCAATCTAATCACAATGTATAATTATTTTGCTCATAATTTATTTTCTGTTTAGTCTCCCTATCTATCCATCCATCCATCACTCCAGTCATCCATCCTCTCTGGAAACACTGATCTTACGTATTGCAAACACTCAATAAACAGTTACCAATATCAGTATCTTTTTTTCAGTATCTTCCCACAATGCCTAAACCTGTTCCTTGCGTATACAGTGGTACCTCAGTTTTCAAATATAATCCTTTCCAGAAGACTGTTCGAGTTCTGAAACGTCCGAAAACCAAGGCACAGTTTCCCCATAGAAAGTAATGCAAAGTGGATTAATCCGTTCCAGACCTTTAAAATCAACCCCTAAAACTGCAAATTTAGTATGAATTTTACTGTCTAATGATACCATATATCCATAAAATTTACGGCGTTTGTAAACTGAAATGTTCATCAACGGAGACGTTCAAAAACCGAGGTACCACTGTATTAAATTTTCAATTATGATTTAACTTTGATAAAGTAACTTACAGGGTTCCAAAGGTAATCAGATAACCAAATAAAAGGTAGCAAAATAAATTGATCAAGCTTCTTCGTATCTAAACTCACTTTGATGCAACAAATCTATTTTGCTCAAAGAAGTGGAATGCTAAAGCCACTGGTGATAATACACATTTCTCTTTTTTCCCCCTGACCTTTTACTTCTGGTCATTTTTGCAATTCTGTATCTATAATCCTATGCCAATATTCATGAACATAAAGATCTATTTTTTCACAGGAGCAGAATGTCTCACTCTGAAACAAGCCCCGTTTTATTTATAATGTATAATCATCATCATTGCATACTATTTTCAAATTTACTTTGAGAATTAATCATAAGCACTCACATAAGAAAATACAAGGCCATTCAACTAACTGATTAATAGGTCAAAGCTAAACAGTGACTTAAATCAAACTAACATTCATTCATTAACTATGGTAGATATACATAATATTAAGCCCTTCAGACAACAAAAAATAACATGAAGACCTTCACCTCAAATAACTAACAATCTGCTGAGGTGGACGGGGAGGGTCAGACACACCATTATTATAGTAGATTCTTAGCATTGTCAGCTTCAATAATTCACGAATGGCCCCCAATGATCTCTAAAATGTAATCAGGGGTAATTATATTGAGAACTAATTTGACATATCTATATTAAAAAGTTGCTGTGTGGGGAAAAAATTTACTTAACTATTAGTGGCTTAACACCTTTTTTTTTTCCCATATG
The DNA here is from genome assembly GCF_057876585.1 of Rhinolophus sinicus. Classification (NCBI taxonomy): domain Eukaryota; kingdom Metazoa; phylum Chordata; class Mammalia; order Chiroptera; family Rhinolophidae; genus Rhinolophus; species Rhinolophus sinicus. The sequence continues at coordinate 11,117,300 of NC_142502.1, forward strand.
TCATTTAACAGGAATAATATACGAAAGTGGTAGTAAAATTTGGGGGATCCATGAAGACGTTGAAAGACTTTTGCCTCATGAAAACAAAAACACATGGTATAATGTAGTGCCAAAATAAAAAGTGCTACTGGGAGAGGTATTCAGACAAATGAAATGTCCATCGAGTTGGAAACGACAAAAAAGGTTTAATAAAGAAAATGGAAATAAAATGGGCTGACTGGAAGAAGAGAGCATTCCTGTTACAGCTGTGAGTCTGCTTCCAAACTATTTACATTTATAATACAGTCATCAGTAAATCTCTATACAAACAGTAATATTCAAAAAGAATTGGAGAAGTGGCTACTTCCTAATGCGAATACATGAGAATCTCAACAGAATGCTGGGATTTCCTCCTGAAGTATCACTGAGTACCAAAAACAAGACACATGGATGGGAACAGAAAGTGCACAGCTGTGCACACAGTAAGTCTTCCTGTTTCAGTGTCGCATATACTCGTATGCAGTGTACACTTACACCAAGAGGGAAGCGATGAGAACACGGACTAAAGTATTAATATTTATTATTTAACATTGAGAATAAAAAGGAAATGAAGGATGCAAAAGGTACTTTTTAAAATAATTCACTGGATTTCATAACTGAAAAGACATAGACAGAAGAGAGGCACCTAGGAAAATTCCCAGTTTTCAATCTGAGTGTTTGGGAATATGATTGTACTACTGACAAACAGAAAATCTTAAAAGTAAGAAGTCTGTGGAAGAAAGACAAGTTTAGATTTGAGGTGATTAGAATACTATTTCATGAGCACATTACACAAAATACCTAGCAGATATGGGACTGAATTCCAAGAGAGAAAAGCAAAAATACCAATCACTCCTGAAGAGATAACAGTTGAAGAAATGTAGACACAAATACTGAAGGTCCAATATCAAAGAGAGAATAGGTAGAACAAGAGCCTACTAGGCCTTCGGGTAAAGCATTTCAGAAATAAGAGCAACAAGTACAAAGACTGACAAAAAGAGAGACGCAGTAGCAAAATAAAGGACAGTAATAAATATTACTTTTCATCTTTATGGCACCTTGCCAATTATTAAGCACTACCACAAATGCTACATCACTTTCATCAGTTGGACTAATATTTATTATTCTCATTTTATCGATAAGTAAACTTAAGCTACGTGACTTAAATAAATTCAAATTGGTATTAAGCTACACAATCATGTCCCATACCCAGTTCTTCTGGCAACCAAGACACACAATTTCCAACAAGACAAAAAAGTCCACCAGCTAGCAACCGACAAAACATAAACACACAACTGAGGTACTGAGTAAGATGATAGAGGACTTTGAAGACACACCACTTAATAGCATCAACCTAAGAAGACTTTCATCAAGACATCAGATTACAAAGCTTAATGTCTACTGATCAAGTAACAGCTAAATATATTCCATTTAAATACGAATTCTAAGCAATCCTCAACAAGGTTTCAACAAGGAAACTCACTTTCTCTAAAGGATTTAATTCAATATTAAAATAGTTCGACTTCGTCCTTCTCCCAAAAGCAAAAACACGTAGCATTTTGTGTTTGAGGGAAATACTAAAAAAGAAATATAGTAAATGCTGACTATGAAAAATTCCAAATCTTGAAATCTCTCATTCACTGCACCTTATCCACCTACTGCTCTCTTAAGAAATAACCACTGTTAAAAGGCTGGTAGGTTCTCTCCCACATTTTCTACATATGTGTGTGTGTGTGTGTGTGTGTGTGTGTGTGTGTGTGTTTGTAATATATATATATATATATATATATATATATATATATATATATATATATATATCCAGTCCTGCTGGATTTTGTGAAACACTGAAATTCTCATAAACGTCAACCAGTAATGTTATTGGTCTAAAATACATCATGATGTTTTGTTACTTTCTGCTGCTCAAAAAATTTTGTTCAACTATTTCTCCAACTTGAAAAATATGCTAAATATAATCCAGCACTTTCTTTATACCCATAATCTCCGTAACATTTATCCAGTATTAAAGCATGTTACAATATGGAGCTATTTTCCATAGCAACAGAGAGATTCACAATAACACTAAAAGATCCCAGCTGTGGCTTTTTTTAAAACTACCTTTCCTTAGTATTCTTTAGTTTTTCTCTAAGAAGACTATTTGAGAAAAGAAAAACTTATTTTAGAAAAACCAAGACTATCAAAACTAGTATTTTTTAGTTTTCCAAATACTTTATAATTTTATAATTGTATATATTCAAACCAATTTTTTTAATATTTCAAAACCAGCACTATTTAAACCAATTCTGAGAGGTAGTCAGGGAAAGCATCCTTATCCCTATCTTTAAAATGAGTAAACTAAAGCTAAGAAAATTAATTAGAACACTTGTTCATTAGGGTTAATATTCAAGAGATTGTAAAGCTTATCTTGTCTAATCCCATTTTTTAAATGATGAAACAACTATCTTCTTCCTTGCCAACTGTTATCTATCACATCTTATGTTGACAGCAATCATATTAATTCTGTAGACTTGTCACACTTTAATACACATATACCAGGAGCCTTCTAAACAGTAATCTAGGAAAATCTAAAGGAAGCAGTTATGAAGTAGACCCCATTATTAAAATGTGAAAATTAAAAACAGGCTAAGGATACATGCTTACAGAGTAACTGTACTCCTCTCCTACAAAGATAATCAAGGTATGTGAGCTTTGAACTCAAAGGCTGTTTTTACTGAGTTGCTAGAAAAGTGCTGGCTAAGCGGGCATCACTGCACAATACTTCCCTCTCAAGGAATGCATGTTGTCCTATGGCAACCTACTTCATGGGCAAGCGTGCCAGTACAGTAGCTTATTCCTGCCCCTGGCCCAGCATTGGCATGAAATGCTAATAATCTACTAATAATTACCAATTCCCAGTCCTCCTCCACCTCCAAAACACACAACACTGCCAAAATCTCATTCAAAAAATCCATGCGGAAAAATGAAAACAAAAATGAACTCAGACACAGAAAACAGACATTTCTAATTTGGCCGCTAAGTCAGTATATGCCTCTTATAAACTGTGATTCTGGGTCTTGATTCTTCATCCATAAAATGAGTCTGTTAAACAATATACTATCACAAGCCTTTCAGGTCTAAAATTTTAATTTATGGAAAGCAAGTTTAAGCATGGAAGTAAACAAGGAACTCAACCATAGAACCACAAACTTTAGTTATACCTATAGCTACAAATGCATAACATGACTGTAAAAGTCTTTAGCTACCTTATTCTAAAACCAAAGAGAACAGAAATGATTCTCCATGAGAAAACAAAATACATAAACAAATACACACATACATAAAAATGACTTTACAGTGTAAATTTTCCCTGGGCTCAAAACAATCCATCTTCCATTAATTTCAGTTCTTCCCTATGTCTTTTGTAAACATCAAAATGAAAAGATGTGAATTTGACCTTAATTTTAGAAATACTAACAACAGTGAAATGGCCAAATGACAACAAGAGGAAAAGTAATTCAATTATAAATCCTCTTCCTAACAAATCCCCAAAAACCGTATCATCTGGAATTTCTCAAATAAACATGGGTTCTATTTCTAATGATAAGAGCCTTTAAATTCACCACAATTCCATGTTTACAGTAAACTAGTTATTATAGACAGACTTAAGGTAAAGCATTATGTGACTGAGGAGTTAATAAAATGCTGAACGATATGAGTAGGTTTAATGTTAAGAAATTCTAATAAAATCTCATTAAACAAAATTTAAATATTTACTTTTATCCATGGATCAATTTACTACTAAAATTTTAATTGCACACATCTGCTTGTATAAGCCAAATTTAAAGTCAAGCATATTCCATGCAGAGTAGCTTTTAAGTGTCCTTATATTCATAAATACAATAGAGAAGGTCCAAAGCCTTTAAAAATAAAATAAAAAAGAAACAAAGAAGATGTTAAGATCCTACAAGATTTTGCCCTAAGCTTGCTTCTCTTCTCAACATCATGTGCCTAGACAATTGTACTCTCTCCTAAATCTTCATCTCTAGCCTCTTCTCTCCAGGTGTCTAACCTATATATCCAGCTGGGGGTGCCCACTTAATGTCCCACAGACACCAAACTTCAAGATGTACAAACTACTGGATTCAATAAAACAGGAAAAGTAGGTGTCTTTGGGTGGTTGAGATCTGGGTGATTTCAATCCTCCTTCCACACTGAAGATCTTTCCCTTATTCTAGATGGAAAAAATTATCCCCCATTCAACCCAACTCACCAAATTACCTTTCTCAAGTTTTTTGCTCCTCCTGCTTTTCCCACCTCAGTGACTGGTACTGTACCATTTTATCTACTTGTCACTTAGCCAAAGCCCTGCCACCACCCTCTTCTTCCTCATATCCAGCTCCCTATTATTACTAAATTTCTCTTGCAGTCACCCCTTCGTCTCCCATTATCACTCGTTGAGTCGCTCATTTCCTCTGTACTAATTTAACCTTTCTTCTCTCCCTGGCCTCATCCCTCCATTGCCCTGCCCTGCTCTACAAAGATACTAATCATCTTCCTCAAACACAAATGTAAACTTATGCTTTCATCTAAAACCCTTCAGAATCTCCTCCACTCTTTTAATTAAAAGTGAGGTCCTGTTTAGTGTACAAAGGCCCTCCATCAGAAGATCCTTGCCTAGTTTTCCATCACTCCGCCCAACCCTATCCCCCACCCAAAGCTGACATTTCCTTGAAAATGATTTTTATCCTTCGCCTCACACGTCTTCTCCCTCATACTATGTACATCATGATATACACAGAAGAGTGTACACATAGTATACAATCGCTACCCCTCTTTGTATCATCATATTCATCACATTACCTTCTTCTAACTCTGGTGATTCAGTGCCATCCCCACCAGTATTAGAATATGAGCTCTTTGGGAAAAAAGATGTAGGCATCTAAGTCACACTGGTAACCAGTCTGCAGAATACAGTGCCTGAGAAATGGCATATATGCATAAATAATAAAGCTCAAACAACAAGCAACTACTTTCTAGCACTCTTTCCAACCACTAGTTGCTATTACATTGAAATTTTCATGGGCTATTATTGCATTCTAGCAATTTAAAAATATTGTAACTAAAATGAAAAAATTGTCCATCTTGAAGGATTAGCAAAATAAAGGAAGCACTCACAGAATTATTTGGAATCATTAACTGTTACAGCTCTAAGAGGCCTGAGACATCCCATCCTTTGATTCTGCAAATGAATCAAAGCACAAAAAATGATGTAGCAGCCTCTGGCTAACTCCTTCAGGATGTCGATGCTCTTCAGCAAAAGTGGTCACCACCCTCAATCTTGTAATTGCCACCGAAGCAGAGACAGACCTCTAAAAGAGATTCTGAGTTCTCTGAACAAGAATTTGGACATTTCTGCTCAATAAGAAAGAATGCTATTAAAACAAAAACCACTTTTCTGGCTGTAAAAAAAAAAAAAGAAAAAGAAAAAAAAAAAGCCAAAGATGTTAATAATCCTTACAAACCCAGTTACTCATATCTCAATAAAGCTTTTTAAAAAGGGAGGGCACTAGTTTATTAAACACAGAAAAACTACTCTAAGACAGAAGTTATCTCAGAAACAAACATATAACATGGTAAAAACTCCCTTTGATGATTTTTATTCAACAGTGTTGATATTTAAACAAGGACAAAACAGATCATCTGCAAATAGTTCTTGAGCTTTTATTTGGTAAATAAATATTAGCATTATCAGGAGACTTTCTCCCTATTTCACGAAAACTACACAGCAACAACTTTCACAGCAGTCCTCAACAAAGGATAGTATTTTAAGAATCATTCTCATTCATTCATTAAAACCCTAAAGAAAGGTTAGTTGAATTGCTGTTATGTACTTGAATAATATTTTTCAAAGATTCTATAATACACATGTACTTATCACTAAATTAAGTCTGGGTTCTTTGTCCCAATTAAAGAGGTTTGACTTGTCATCCTTATGAGAGTCAGTGTAGCTACACACTGAAAGCCTCATGATTAAAAATAATTTTCAAATAAAAATCGCTTCACAAAAAAAAGAGATGGGAAGCAACGAGCCAAACTTTTAAGTTTTCCCCCTTTGCTTCATTTTTTTCATCAAGTTTTCAAGAAAAAATGTTCGCTCTGCAATTATTGTGAGAACTTTTAGATAAAATGTCACTAAATGAATTTAAAAAAAGGAAACATGCATTTCCAGTAGACACCCACACACAAAAACTAAATGTAAACTCCTTGAGGCAAGATTTATTTTGTATGTTTTTGTTTTGTTTTGGTTTTTATTTTTTTGTTCTCTTTTGCACATTGTTAAATATCTAGAATTTAAAATACTGTCTGCACATAATGGTTAAGTACCCCAAAAATTTGTTCAATATTTTCACTAACACAGCCTTTTAAGCTGTTTTGTTTTTAATGTTAAAGTAAGCCTTATAAAGCCTGTAAGGAATATATCTTCTTGCTCAATTAATTGATTTATAAGTAGCGTGCTATTAATCAAGTTCTCAGGTTTCCGAGTTCGCAGCAGGGGCCAGCAAAGTAGGGCCTATGGCCTATTTTTGTAGGTCCTCAAGCCAAAAATGGTTTTCATATTTTAAAAGAAGTGTGCAAGACCAACAAGAATACACAAAACACACACACACACACACACACACACGCACACACAAAAAAACCTTAAGTGGCCTGTGAAGTCTAAAAAATTTACTATCTGGTCCACTACAGAAAAAGTCTACTGACCCCTGCGAACGAAGATTGAATTCACAAGAGAATAAAAGTTCAGAATACTCTTTCACCTGTTTCTAAAACCTGTGCTATTAGAAACAGATCTTTCACCTAAGACTTTCTCCATATCTAAACCTTTGAATTTTTGGCTTGTTATTTGACTTGAAAAATGTTATGGAAGAAAAACATGTTTTAACTAGAGCATGAGTGGTTATGCTGCTGAAGATAATAAAAAGCAAAGGAGGATTAAAGTTAGTTTATGTTTACTGTTTTGCATAATAAAAAAATAAAATAAAAATGGAAGAAAATAACAAAATAGAATACAAATGGAAAAAACTGAACCTAATTATATTTATACTTTAAATGCACAGCAGGCCTACATTTAAGGAAAAAAAACTAACCAAGCAATGTTTGAACACAGTGTTTTGCCTATAAACCCTAAGGCTAAACAAAAAAACATTAAACTCTAGTTAATAGGTTTATTTTCACAGATATGGTTTAGCAACTTTGAAACTACTTTCTATGTATTTTTGGATTGATAAAATAATCAGTCAATATATTGTGGATAACAGAAACTAGTTTTCTCGCTGTAAGAAGAAATTACAGATTTAGAAAGAACCCTTTGGTGTTGGGATGGAATGGTATCAGGATGAACTCAGTGTTTAGATAAGCAGAAAAAAGGAAAAAAAAATGTATCTCTATACACATATGTATGCCCACACATATAAATAATTTCTAGTTCAATCTATTAATTGATATCCACTAGAAGAAACTAGAGCTACATAGAGAAATGGCCTACTCCAGGGCTAGAGTGAGAATATCTTACCGTGTTTCCCAGAAAACAAGACCTAGCTGGACAATCAGCTCTAATGCGTCTTTTGGAGCAAAAATTAATATAAGACCCGGTATTATATTATATTACACCAGTATTATATATTATACCGGGTCTTACATTAATTTTTGCTCCAAAAGACGCATTAGAGCTGATGGTCCAGCTAGGTCTTATTTTCGGGGAAACACAGTATTATACAAGGGAGTACTCAAAAAATGGTGAGCATATGTCAAAAAAGGCCACCTTGAAGGAGCTCTGACTGGTCAAAAATGAGACAATCTAAGCATCAAAAAACCCCAATGAATAAAAAAGAACCCATGAGTTCTACTGATATGCATACATACATAAATAAATAATCAGGGAGAAAGAAAGGCTCATAAAGAATGCCAACTAATAAACAAACAATAGAAAAATCACCATTTGACAGCCATCTTAGTACTGATTCAGGCAACAACTAAATGGATGCTAAAACAAATGGGTGAAAGTATGATGATTAACAAGGTCTTTGCATAGTTTCAAAATATCTACCCTTAAGATACGAAGGGAAAAACAGTAATTTTACAATGGAAAAAAACCCTGTTGCAGAAAAAAGTTAACATCCCTATTAATGGGATAAATGGACATCATGTGCTTCCAGAGGACACAATATCACTTCTGGAGTAGTCCTGCCAAAAATGCATGACCTGAACCTAATCATGAAGCAACAGCAGACAAATCCATATTGAGGGAATTCTAAAAATAACTGGCCTATTCTCATCAAATATCATCAAAGGTCATAAAAGACAAAGACACAGTAATAACCAACTGCTACAGACCAAAGGACACTAAAGAGACAAGACAAGTGAACGCAAAGTGTAATGTAAAATTTATTCTTTCTGTTAAGGACATTACTGGTACAATTAGTGAAATCTGAATAAGGTCTGCAACAATTGCATTGTACCAATGGTAACTTCCTGACTTTTATAACTGTACTATGGTTATGAAAGAGAATGTTCTTGTTTTTAGAAAACACAACTACTTAGAAGTAAAAGGTATCGTGAATTGCAATTCAATCTCAAAATGTTCTGAAAAGAAGTTTGCATGTGTTCACGAATATGTAGAGAGAAAGAGAGTAAGAAAGCAAATATAGTTAACATAACTAAGTAATCAGGATGAACTGTACACAAAAATTCTTTCAACTCTTCCACAAATCTAAAGTTATAAAAATAAAGTTTAAAAATAAAGTTAATTTGGACAATATACCAGTAAAAAGGAATTGTGAAAAATCGAGTGACGGTTCTCCTTTACACAGAAGGGTAAGAAAACATCTCAACCAGTGTTTGAGACCTAGGTCCTTCTATTCTGTCTTCTAATACTTACAAAGCAGCATTTCCTGGGCTAAACCACAATGATGGGCCTCAGTTTCCTTCTTTGTAAAATGGGGATCGCACTTATCCTACTTTTCTCACAAGGTTATCCTCACAATCCAATGAAACATGATGATGGTTGGGGAAAAAGGGTGCAGAAATACTACATATTACAATGGCTCGCTTTTAACAATGTGTGATAAATAAAAGGTACTCCAAAAACACATAAGCAGGTTTATTTTTTCATCATAGTGAGCAGCTGTTATAGAAACTAGATATTTGCCACATAAAATGATTTGGTTTGTAAAAATTTTACCTTATTCAACATTCTTTTTATCCATAACTTCAAATATTTCAATAAATTCAAATATCTGTATCTATTTTTTACCATAAAACTTTATAGTATCAAAACATTACTAAATTGAAGAAAGCCTTTAACTAGGATTTGGTCAACCTTTTTCTTCTGTAAATGAAGATGTAACTGACATATAACATTGTACTCATTTCAGGTGTATTGGTCAACCTTTTAGATACTGTGACCCAATAAAAAAAGATCTTTATATCATTTCCCAAGCTCTACACACTAAAATACATGGTCCAAACTGTTTCATACTTCACTCACAGCTATGCAAATGAGCCCTGAGGAATCAAATCAGAAAATAAGTGTTTATGAGACAGATGGGGGGGGGGGGAGAGATATCAAAAAGATGTATACTTAAAGTAAGGAAAAGTTTGTTTTAAAAATAAAATTAATTTGTTCTTCCAAATTCATAAAGGTTTGGTCACCACTTAAAAAGCATTTTTAATCATTTGCATATGGCGATGAATATCTCATTTACAAAAGAAACAATCCTTAATAGCTGCATTTTGAGGGTTATGATTCCAAAATACCAAATGGAAATTTTTTAATACACAATAGACCACTGTTGATAACACAGATCATATTGTTGCTTAAATAAGTCGACTTGGGCGGACGGGTAGCTCAGTTAGTTAGAGCGTGAGCTCCGGGCAACGGGGCTGCCGGTTCGATTCCCACATGGGCCAGCGAGCTGCACCCTTCACAACTAGAATGAAGTCAATGAGCTGCCGCTGAGCTCCCGGGTGGCCAGATGGTTCAGTTGGTTGGAGCGCGTCCTCTCAACCACAAGGCTGCCGGTTTGACTCCCGCAAGGGATGGTGGGCTGCAGCCCCTGCAACTAGCAACGGGGACTGGACCTGGAGCTGAGCTGCGCCCTCCACAACTAAGACTGAAAGGAGAACAACCTGAAGCTGAACAGCACCCTCCACAACTAAGATTGAAAGGACAACAACTTGACTTGGAAAAAAGTCCTGGAAGTACACACTGTTCCCCAATAAAGTCCTGTTCCCCTTCCCCAATAAAATCTTTTTAAAAAAAATCAAATAAGTCGACTTGATCAATCTCTATTTTGAATAGCAGATGAACAACAGTAGGGCAGAACTGAGTCTGGAGAGAAGTGCCACAGCAAGAGCCTCAGGTCCCTAGCAAAGAAGCAACCAGAGACAGAAATGCCTGCCCAGCCTCACTAGCTCTGCAGCAAGGCCACTGTGCACAAACGATTACAAAAACACAAACTCCAAGAGGGTATGCTTTTCACTTGTCACATTTATCACTATCCCAACAGATAGAAAAATGCTTGGCAGGTGGTAAGCATTCATTAACACGTTGCATACCGCAGGGTTTAAATCCCTCATACCCCTCTGTTCTGGCAGGTTTTTAAAAGAAACTATTTTAAAATGCACTCTTCTCTTTAAAGTGTAAATGCTTCTATGTCATTTATTATTTTTCTATAAATAATAGATTCTACAAATAAATTATTCTATAAATTATTCTAAAAATAATTCAATAAAATATGCAAAGTAAAAAGAGTCAACAGTAAAAACGAGAATTCTCGTTATCCGTCCTTAACGCATGGCTCAGAAAAACGAAGATTCTCGTGATCCGTACGCAACGTGTTAAGTGGTTAAATGAATGAAAAAAAAATAAATGAAATCCTAGGTCTTTCAAGTCACCTATGTAAATTATATTAAGTTGCAGAATTATTTTAAAAACAAATTTGGCATACATTAACTTAATAGCCATACTATCTTTAAAACACATGAACTAATAATCTATATTCCCCATTCTGACTAAATAATGTCAAACATTCTGATATTTCTTGACCTACAGTAGACACTGTAACACATTTACATATCCTTCCCTGAGTTTAAAATATGGTGTTATCAGAAACTCTCGTAAAGCAGATTAACAGAAAGACAAATAAACACATAAAACCAAAATCAGAAAGAGCAAATGTATCATGTTTACAATCAAACTTGATAGAATTAACCCAGATAAGAAGTCACAGGCTACAGAAACATTTCTCATCAGTGTTTATTTCTCATAATAGTACATCTACCAAAATCTGTTCCTCTACAATTAGAAAATCAAATATTTGATATAGTCATTTTTGTTTCTCTATTCCTACAGTATATCTGTCAATGACTTGTTATCTTATAGTTTGAAGAATATAAGATGTATTTTATTTCCAACCATCAAATTAAGAGGTTAATTTACTCATATTAAATAGGTAATGTTATACTTCTTTTACAAAAAAATACAGTGAAATTATGTGGAGCAGAAAGCAACAAGAGTATATGCATATATGATTTATGTTCACTATTAAGCAAATAACTTCTTTTTTGCTTACTTTTTTGAAGAAATTCAACTTATTCCCTACATGTTCTCTTTAAGATCACTAATATATTCTAAGTGACACGCTTCATTCTGCTTCCCAACTACTGCCCATATAATCAAGACATCATTTCAGTACCAATTGAAACCTAATATTTTCCAAACAGCCTGCCTTTATGTGGGTTATAATCATCTTACTATGCTTCTTGTGTCCATGCTGCTGGAAAAGCAGTCTGTACAAGCAGGAGTAGAGGCACAATCCTGAGAGAGAGGAGCAGAGAAAGATGTTGAGAAAACAACACCAGATAAAATGAGCTCACTTAAGAGCTTAGGAACTCAGCCAGTGTTCAAGGTCAAGGTTGATTACATTCTCTCATACCATTATGAGTTAGAAGTTGTCCAATACAAGCAAACCTGGTCCTAGAAAGAGATATCTGAAAGTCCATGAACACGTAGTAATATTATCACTAATTCTGTGTCAACTATACTTCTAAAAAAAAGGAGTGATAATAAAATATGACTATTTAGGACACTGGACAATACAGATGTCTTCTAAATTTCAATCAAAATTACTGTAACAAACTGAATGGGAGCCTAGAATAAAATGGTTGAGCGTGCACACGTGTGTATGTAATATATATATGTATATATGTATATATGTATATATATATCACATGAATTTCAATCTTGCCAAAAAATTTGTATATTTAATTTTGAATCATTAACACTGTCACACCCTCAAATCATACAATCGCAAAAATTGCTGTTATCAGTCTCAATTATCCTTGTATTCTAAATTTTTTAAATACCGGTAAAAAGTGAGTCATTTATTTTATTTTACAGAAGAGAAAACCAAACGTCCAGAAATGTTAACTATCTGTGTCTAGGTCAGTCAGCTACCTAGTATATCATCCATCCATTCAAGAAATCTTTATTTAGTGTATACTATGTATTAAGACACTGTGCTATACACCAAGGATATGAAACAATAATATATGGTCACTGTCCTCATGGAACTTAGTCTGGTGGGAAAGACAAATACTAAGTACTTAAACACGTAGTAATCACTAGAAGGGAAAGTACAGAGTGCTTTAGGACTGCTGAACGGGAGACCTCAGTCAGTGATTCTCAACCGGGGTCAATTTTGCCCTCCAAGAGACATGTCTGGAGACATTTCTGGATGTCACAACAGTGCATGGAGGCCAGGGTTGCTGTTTAACAGCCCTTCAATGCACACAACCTCACAGCAAGTAATTATCCAGCCCAAAATATCAACAGTGCTGAGGTGAGAAACCCTGATCTAAACCATTAGGGCGGGAGGAGTTAGTGAAGACTTCCTTCCTTTGTTAATACTAAGTATCTACATCTTTAAGGGAGTTTTCACAAGGAAGAAACGAAAAACATGGCCTGATTAAACGATTAACCAAACCCCCACTGGAAAGTTGAAATAGGCAAGACAAAGGAGACAGATTGCCTGGTAGATGAAAACGCAATGCTTTTTAGCTGCTTCACATAAATTCCCTTTCCTGAACCACAAAGGGAAAACACACAAACTAAAAAACAATGCACATGCTTTTATTTCTGTCTACTTTTCCCACTGTTCTCTACCAACCCATGTCTACCACTAGATATTGGTGGGGAGATTATAAAAAATTCTGTGGTCAGGCAAATGAACATTCCAGGTGCAAAACTGGAAATAGAGTAAAACGGAGATGGGATTTCACTTTTGATGTGAAAGACTAGGCATAGAAGAGGAAAATGCACTAGGTATTACAGTGACTGCATCCTGGAACAGTTTCAAGAGCTATCTGACTAACCAAAAGATCCTAAGGACAAGAACACTAAGAATTCTGGTATCCTCAAGGTGATAAAAGGTACTAGAATCCTCTCAGAACTGATGAACTAAGGTAAATTCCAAAATTAAATTGCAGTGATTTCCCTGACGCGTCTCATACCTACATACGTGGTCCTGTATTTTCCCACTCAGCCTATTCAGAGCAGCCAAGAGAAATAGATTGGGGGCGGGGGGGGGGGGGACGGGACGACAACCAAAGTAATGCAACTAGCTATACAAAGAACCTAAAAAAAAATTGATCACTAGTCAATATTTGGTTATGTTAAAGATTTATTAACTTTTTGGAATGCGATAATGATCTTGGGGCTGTTTCTTTTTAAGTGCTTAAAATTTAAAACAATCCAATATAAACAAGTAAAATTCACCACCACCAGTTACTTTCTTAAACAAGCATAACCAATGTAGAACATATTCCTATATTTTCCATACGTTAGGAATTCCTGTATTATGAAAGTGACCCCTACAAATCAAGTGATAATTTCCTAAGAAAGGGTCATGCATTGCTCTTCTCTTTTCAAAAACAAAACCCTGCCCTAATGACCTCCATCCAGTGGCATTCCTAAGGACAGCGTTCTCACAGCTGCTCACAGAAACCTGCTGCAATCCAGTCATCACTGTAGTCCAAAAGGAGTTCACAGATTCAAGCAGACCAGCAGGAGACGCTTCTCACAGAGGTGAGAACTCTAAACCGTAACAGTAAATGCCACCATCTTAGAGCAGCAAGGATAGAATACCTCGTCATAACAATTCTCCTAGAGTCAATTGCTCAGGTCAAGCATTGACTCTCAGGGAGTCTTATATTCCCAAATGGACAAACTTTCTTTCATTTCAGAATTGAAATTAGTGGTCACGGGATTAACTCTTTCATCACAATCATGACACTTAACTAGAAATTAAGGTTTTCCCACAAAACTAGCACAGCAGGCACCTAAATAATTCTTGAGCCTCAATCTCACTTAATTCATAATTTACCACATAAAGGATCTTCTGACAGTGATTTTGAACACGGGGTGGGGAGGTCACAGAACACCTTTGAGAAATTATGGGGGGAGTGGGCAGGGGGATATGACAATCATGACTCAACACATATTCTGCATAAAGTCAGGGATTTTCTGACTGAAATTCATCCACCATTGGCAGATTAAAGAGCTGTATTCTTAACTAAAATATCTGGCATGTTCGTGTTTTCAAACCAAGGAGGAGGAGGGGGGCTTTAAAAACCTGAGAATTAGCAAGCCATAAAAACTAAGCATTTCATATTTAAAAATTTTAAGTGAAGTGTCAAAATATCTCATTGACACACATTAATAATTATGCTTAGGGCTAAATTTTGGTGCCTTACAAAGCAAATGGAATTTCTTCACAATTCCGAGCATCAAAGATACCTTTAAATGTAGAAGAAAAATTCTGATGGGCTCAGCCCAAGGCATTTTAATATGCCTTTAAAAGCCAAATTCACTGTAAGTAAACATTTTGTTTTCCCTTTTTCCTAACCGTTACTCAGATTCCTTTCTCATTTTTGTACTCTGCAACACGATTTAAAGGAAAATACTTACTATTGAACTATTTCCCGCTATATATTTACTTGCAACAAAATTTTCATGAGCATTATGTACATTTACAGAAACTATATTAAAAATCAGAAAAAAGCCTAACAAGATTATGTGGTTTTTTAAAAAAAAGCATACTCTCCTCATGAATCTGCTTTGAATATATTTCCCTTCCTCAACTCGTCTGTTACTCTGTACTGCTACTATTAAGCTAATTCCACTTTTCAAACATGGTGACATTTGAGCATATTAGTAAATAAGAGGTTTTTTTTTTTTTTTTTTAAGTTATTTGAAATCCATAGGGGGAGAGAGAATGCTACACACCAAAATGGGAATACTATGCAAATCTCAAATTCCTGTAAAGATTAGGTAAGAGGTGAAAGGCCATGTAAATGTTAGCCCCCTATACTTAGTGTCAATTCTAAAGTGAAAAGCCAACTGCAACATTTCTACTCCACTGTGCTCTACTGTAAACAACCACAGTGTGCTAACCACTCGTTTGTTACTACATAAGGGACCCTGTTTAAAACTTCATGGATACATAATTGCAGTGGAACTAACAGAGGATTTATATACACATGTAATTTTAAAAACTTTAACATTCTGTTAGTGCTGTAGCACTCTACATAGCAAATAAAAAGGTTACATAGAGCTGGGGTTTTTCTCCTGCACAGATGTGAAACTTTTAATGAATGGAACATATTGTATCATTAAATACTTTCTATTCCAGATTTTAAACACTATATACAGTATTGTGGGGTGGAACCAAATTTTATTAAGTTGTCCCAAATTATCAGCTATAAATTCATAAATAAAATGAAAAAGATTCCCAAGTCTATTGCTCTAATTATTTATCAAGTGGTTTTTAAAAACCCAGTACTCAAAACGAAAATCCTTTACAAAAAAAGTGCTTGTTTTCATATAACTGTTATCATTGCTATCTACTCTGATATGGAGAGTCCAGATCACATGAATGTTATCTAACTTTTAGCTTCCTGCTAAGCTTCCCAAATGCCAATTCTTAGAGAGAGAGATCGAGGGACAGAAAATATGTGAATGAAAAGAAGAAAACAAATTGTAAAAAGCTTTTAAAAAGTATTGTCCCCTTGGAATTATCACAACACGTCTGGTACTTTCTAAAGGTGAATAAGATTTTCTTAATAATACTATTGAATTGTGTATTAGCCCTTCCACATCAAAAGTTCATAAAAATGTACGCGAATTTAGTTAACATCCTATCAGAATTGTTCTCCCCTAAGATGTACAGGTTGAGGATAATTCTGGTTGTGCAGATATGTACTTGTTATATTTAGTTAATGTTTGCATTAAGGTCTATTGAAGTTGGAGTTCTAAATTTTTAAAGATATATTTTATCAAAACCTGGTTTCCTTCAAACTAGTAAATCCAAATAAATAGTGAAAACTGAACACCCGCTTGTTCAAGTCCAGTGTTAGATCTGACATGTGAATCAGCCCACGGGAAATGCTTCCCAGGCATCTTCCCTCTCTCCATGCAGACCTAGACCTCTTCCTACCATTTGTGTCTTTCTGTCGTGATGGGGGGGAGGGGTAAGAGGAGAAGAAATGACAGAATAACCTTGCCTCTTGACCAACCATCCTCTTAGCTTAAGTCCCTCGTCGGCCGGTTACCTAGCCAACAGTATCTCGATTACAAACACTACGTGCACTGCGACCACAGCTCATCCCCCCAATAGGTGCCTGCCTCATTAAGGACCCCGGGAGGTCTGGGCAGTGATGTCCTGCGTGCAGACAAAATCCCGCAGGCTCAGGAGAGTGGTGGGCGGGCCAGGCCTCGGCGGAACTGACCCGGAGAAACCTGCCGGAGCCTCTGGGGGGAGGGCCCAACGGGGCCTTCCCTCCAACCCCGCAGCCGTTCAATAGGGCGCTGGAGACACTGGAACCTCCCTCCGCCCCAGGGCGGCCCTCCCCCTGCCCTCCCCTCGGATTCGGGGGAGGGGCGCCGGGGCACAGAAACACCCATCCCCCCACGGACACAGTTAGGCCGCCGCTCGCCCCACCCTGGAAAGCCCTGTCCGCCCGAGCCCACCCGCCTCAGGCTGGCCTCGTCCCGGGTGGGGAGGAGTGGGCAGGAGGGGAGGTCCCACGGCAATACCAACCTCGCTATTGAAGGTTTTCACAGCCTCCATGTTGTCGGTGCTGAGGCCCCGAGCCCGGCGGCGGAAGAGGCGGCGGCCACCGCACTGGGTGGGGAGAGCCAGACGGAGGTGGCGGCGCAGCCTCGAGAAGGGGCGCTGGCGGGAGAGCCGGCCGCTGCGATCCCGGGGCAGGAGCGGAAGGGCAAGCAGCGGCGGGGAAGGGCTCCCTCAGGGGCAGCGAGGCATGGCCGCTGGGCGGGCGGAGCGCCGGTCTGGGGAACACAGGCGCTGCCGGGGCGGGTGGCAGCGGGCGGGGGAGGGGCTGGGCCGCGGCGCCTTCTCTCCGCCGCCCCGCTCTGTCTCGGTCTTGTCCCCTCTAGCCCCGTCCCCTACACTCCCCACCCCCCTCTTCCTCTTCCTCTTCCTCCAGCCGACTCCTGTTTCACCTCCCCGCCGCTCGGGCCGCAGGAACCAGCAGCGCACGGCGAAGACGGAGGAGGAAGCACTGGCAGCAGCGGCTGCGGCATCCAATATGGCGGAAGCGAGTCGGGCCGCGCAGCTCGGAGCTCGGCGGCGCCAGCCAGCGCGCCCCCTGGCGACTGGACCGCGGGGCCCGGCGGCCGCGCGGAAACCATCGAGCGAGCGCAGGCCAGAGCGTCGCCGCCCGGAGGCTCCGCTCCTCTCGCCCGCGGCCGCCGGCGCCTCGGCCCCCTCCCCGCTCCCGGCCGACGCGGGAGCGAGCGCTGCAGCCGGGTCGAGCGTCCTTGGCGGCCACTGCAGAGCGTGGCGCGAAGAAAACAACCAAACGATCCTACCAAGCCACAAGTTTAGGAAAGAACTTTGTCCACGTTTTTGTTGTTTCCATGCGGATTGGCCCCTTTACACGAGCGGTTGGGTTTAGTTGCTCTTTAGAACTTTACCGGAAAGTGGCCTAGAGGTTAACAGACGAAACAAAAGTTCTTGATCATTCATTTATTTGGTAACGATGCGCCCAGGTATTTTAATAGCATCCGGAGGAAACATTAGAAACAAGCGTAGGATCCGGGTGGGGGCAAGAGGATGGGGGAAGCATGTTTGCAGCCCGAAAGCAGCTCGTGCAGGAAATGCATGCTGCATAAAATCCAGGGGGACTGATGCGGCACAGACAATAAGTGCTTTTGTGCGGCGGGAAGCGGGTCCCCAGGTGCACGAGGTTTGGATTGGTGAAAGGGAACTCATCTTTTGTGGAAGATGAATTATTCTAAAGGAATTTTGCTCTAGGTTGTTTGGAGCAAGAGAGTGAATACAATATTCCTAGATAAAATGGGAGGTGCTACTAGCAAAATGCCTTCCCTCTCAGTTCGTGCAAACGTGAACATTTTTTAAAACTAAAAGTTAAGGGTGTATCATTGAACCCGGCACACTGCTGCCCTCGCGCTGAGAGTGGTTTTCAGCAATCACTTCTCCCTAGATCACCCAAAGGAAAGGGAGGAAAAGGAGGGCAGCGTGTTCCTCTGGAGGATTGCTGGAATCGAGGTACTTGAGTAACAGCTGATCCCAGAGTCCTATGAAACAGAAAGGCAAGCCCGGGCTTTTCTGACGTTTTAGGGTCTTCGAGTCTACCTCATTGTCAGCTTTAATATGGGGACTGGCTACTTACAAGGTAAAAGGGATAACTTCATCAGTAAGAGCTTTTTTTTTTTTTTTTTTTTTTTTTTTTTTTTTTTTTTTTTATTAATTAGTTTCAGGTGCACAAAACAAAGCAAAACTTAGACATTTATCATTTATATCCCTCACACTGTGTGAACCCCCCTCCCCCCATCCACTATCCCTCTGTACGTTCCCAAAACCTCTCACCTTCCCCTTGTCCCCAAGTAAGAGCTTATAATTCTATCTTCATATCTCAAATGCTGTCACAAAATTCTCCATCTCCATTTTCCTCCAATCCTCATAGGCCAAGCCATCCTGATCTCTTGCCAAGAATTGCAGTAGCCTCCTGACAGGTCCCCTGCTTGTCTTCCTATATGGTCATGACCCACATGATGACATTTTGGTTAACGAAGGACTGCATGTAACATGGTGGTCCGATAATGGAACTTTAAAATTCTTATGGCCTAGTGACATCGGAATGACAATGTCTTTACTACATAGCACAATGAATTACTCATGCATTTGTGGTGATGCTGTTGTAAGCAAACCTGCTTCCTTGCCAGTCCTATAAAACTATAGCACATACAATTATGTACAGTACATAATATTTGATAACAAATGACTATTACTGGTTTATTTACTATACTTTTTATCATATTTTAGAGTGCTCTTTCTACTTACAAAAAAAAAGGCTTTGCTGTCAAATAATGTGCCATGTTCCACCAGCAGCAGTCTCATACATCTTGTGTTTACCATGTCTCTTGATTGTATCATTTTCTCTTGTGCTTGATTCAATCTCACGTTGTTTTGTGTAGTCATGCTCTACAGGCTTGTAGCCTCGGAGCAATAGGTTATCCCACATGGCCTAGGTGTGCGTGTAGTAGGCTGTCCTGTCCAGGTTTGTGTAAGTACCCCTATGCTGTTCACACAAGGACAAAATGACCTGATGATATATCCCCATTAATAAGTGGCGCGTGACTGTAGTTCATTCTCCAGACTGTAGCCAGAGGGTTTGGGGAGTTTTTTTAGACACAGATCAGGTTACTCCCTTGCTTAAATCCCTTCAAAATCTTCCCATTGCATTTCAGATGTTACAACTGCTTACCACGGTGTGAAGGCCCTGACACCTCAGCTCACAACTTTCTCCCTTGCTCACATCACTCTGCCACATGACCTTGGTTCATTGGCAGCACTGTTTTCCTACCTAGGAGGCCGCTTCTTTTTCTTTTCTTTTTTTTTTTTTACCATTCCTTGGGCGAGTATAAGGTGATAGAGATGCATAGCATAGCCACCCGGCAAAGCCAGTGTCCCCAAAGTGTTAGTTTTCGTCATGAGGACAGGCCTGCACCGTAGCAGATAATCTTATCACAGCTCTGACTAACAAAGTTCTAATGAATAAAAGTACACACAAAGACCACAAAAGGGGTTTCTCACCATAATGCATGAACAAGTATCAACACCAATCAATGTACTAAGGGCAAATCATTGAGCTGTATTCGAATGAATTGCTTCAATTTCCACTGCCTTAAACCCTTCAAGTTGTGCAATGAAGAATCTAGAAAGAACCTGGTGTGGTTAGAGCCCTGATTGCAAAACTCTTTTTGCGTAAATCATGATCTTTTCTGAGAACTGAGGGGTCCACTTACTATCAATTTCTCGACATTACTAATTTTTTTTAACGAGAATAAATTACAGAATACAAGCTTCTGAAAGTGAAGACACATTTTTTATCAAAAGAGGAAGTTAAAATTTCCACATGCAAATGTAGAAACCAGTTACGAAGAATAATAACAGTAAAAATAACAATAACAGACATTTGTATAATGCTTATGTGTCAATCACTACTTTAAGCATTTCTATATTAATTGATTTAATTCTTATGACAACTTTTTGAGGAAGATACTATCATCTTTTTATAGTTGAGGAAACTGAGGCACAGAAAGTCTAAACAATTTGCCCAAGGTCACAGAGCTATGAAATAGAAGAGGTGGAATTCAAACCCATGCAACCTGGCTCTTACCTAACGATTCTTTTCACTTCCAACCACCATCATTATCACTGATTTTGTTACAGCTGACACCGTGCTTATTGATACTGTTGACCCCCAAGAAGGAATATACCTGGCAAAAAGGACTCCTTGTGGTTAAACTGGGCCCAAATTGATAACCAGAGTCCGTCAGCAATTGTTTACAGAGGCCTCTCATGGATGCTGCATTTCAAGGAAAAGCCACAGAGTGGCTGCCAAGATTCCTGCACTCAGGAGGCCGCTTGCTGATATGCACCTCTTCCCTCTGTGCAGTGCTGTTGCCGTCACCTCATGTTCCTCTCACCCTTGCTGACTCATCCTTTCCCCCTCCTGCAAGAGGTGTGTCCTCATCAGTCCAGGTAAACAGTCCAAAGTAAATCCTAGCATGCTGGTTTACCTGGACTGATTCAGTTCTACTCATGCCAGATTCTATAGCTCAACACTCACTGCCTTGGCAGATGAGGGATTGTTTCTTCAGTCATTCATTAATGAATGTTGACTGAATTACTTAGGCCTGAGAGACTAAAATGTGATTCAAGCTAAGGAATAAAATCAGGTATTAACATGTTCTATGACTTAATTTAATAAAGCTTCCACACCCAGAAAGATAGCAGAGGGCATACTTTGATCAGGTAAAGGAAAAGAAAAAAAGCAGAGGACAGCCTAAGCACATTCTTGATGCGAGAAGAAAAATAGAGAAAGTTTAGAGGGGGCTAAAGGGAGGCTGGAGGCCCAGAGCAATGACTAAATAGAGTTTATGCACAACTATACCCCTCCACGGTGTGAAAATGTCAGTACCTGTATCGATAGCATAGATACATATATATCAGAATTACCATTTCCAGCACATCAAACCAATTCGAGCTAGCTTAAGCATGAAAGAATTCACTATTAGGATACAGGTTTGTCTCCTATAACCCAAAGTCGGGAATTGAGGTTCTCATTTAGAGATAAAGTCTTTAAAGATATAATTAACTTAAAATGAGGTTATTAGGATGGGGCTCTGATCCAGTATGACTGCTGTCTTTATAGGAAGAGATTAGGACACAGATACACAGATAGGTAGGACCATATGAAGATAGGGAGAGGGCAGCCACCTCCAAGCCACGGAGACAGACCTAGACGTCTCTTTGACTTGCCGACACTTCGATCTCGAATTTCTAGCCTCCAGAATTGTGAAGAAATACATATCTGTTGTTGAAGCCACTCAGAGTGTAGTACTTTGTTATAGCAGCCCTAGAAAACTAACAGAGGTGGTATGTAAAACTCTGAGACTGGGACCCCAGTATTTTTTAAAGCTTGCGGGCTAAAAGTAGCGGAAAACCTGCCAACAGCTGTCATTTTCTGGGAAGAGATTTGGATTTCTATTTGAGAGTAAATCGCTCTTCATTTGGAGGGGAGGTTAGAAGGGGGTGTGCGATGGGGAAACACTTTTATTCTGAAATGAAATTCAGGAAGATGAAGCACTGTTCCACTGCTCAGCATGTTCACAGAAAAATGTGTCTTCACTGTTGGCAAAGTTATGAAGCTAACTTGGAGTTGGGACTAAGTTTTGGCATGAAGAGTAAATGGGTTTTCGCCTTTTACTGGCCCTAGAGGGACTTGCAGGCATTGGGAAGATACGATCCAAGGTGCTCCATGGTGCTGAGGTAACCTGAACCCTGTAATATCCTAGTAGGCTGGGGAACCTCTAGAATTTTCTTGCCATTCAAATAGGTTGGCACAATGAAAGGCAAACTTTTGGAGGCAAGCAAGTTGGAGGCTCAGCATATTTCTGCCTCCATAATCTCTGCCTTAAAGGAAGTACTAGTGCTCCCTGAAGAGGAGGTCATCTCGACTGCACTGGCAATTATTCATCGCTCAGTCTGAGTTAAACTTTCATATCCGTCAGTGATACAGTCCGTTCCCCCTAGATATGTGTTATGTTTGTATGGCTTTTCTTCTAGGATTTTCCTGTGGCTCCTACAAAATTCCCAATGATTTCTACCTTCTTACTTTGGCATTTTGATTATTCTAATGGATATGCAAAGATGAATAAGACAGGACAATAGTGATTTTTAAAAGGAAAAGTAGCAGCAGAGATAAAAGAAGGACCAAGAGCAACGTGTTTACAAGGAAAGTATGTGAAGGGGATGGCAGTCAAATATAGCAACTGTTTCCCTAAAATTAGGTGATTTAAACTCTAGGTGCTTCCATTAGATTTAGTAAATAGGTTTCAGTGGTGACTTTGATGAAAACAGCTTCAGTGTAGTGTTGGAGTGCAAAAATCAGAGGGCAATGGGATGGAGAGTGATTTATACACAACTTTTTTTCAAGAGGTTTCTGTAAAGAGAGGAGAAATATAAGAGTCAAAGGGGATGGGGGTCACGGCCATGGTTCCTAGACTGTGCCCCAAGGTACCACGGAGCACAGCAACAAACCGTGTCATGGGCTGGGCATAGAAAACGGCCGAGGAAATGCATCAATACTTGGAATGCCAGACGACTACTAGCTCAAGGGAATTCAGTTTCAACATTAAAGAGTACAGCCTTCCGTTCCGTGAGGCTACACCTTTGTGAAGTTGGGGTGTTGGGATAAAAAGGAAGGACTGTGTGAAAAGCAATATGGAACAGGAAATAAAGGTGGAGGTGTCCATTCTGATTTCAAGAGTTGAGAAGTCGTACGGTGCTCCCAAAGGCACACACATCCCTTGGTAACTAATTATGTATTTAAGACTGAAAAAAATTTTTTCCTTCAAGTTAGTATACATTGGTTTTTTTCAAATGGGTGCTAAGTAATTAAGGCATAAGTACTTGTTGTTTGGACCAAAATCATGTCATAATGGAACTGTTAGGTATTTATTTTGGCCTAGGGGACCAAGCATGAAAAAAATTATTGAGATGCTACGGGCACTTTTTTTTTTCCCCAAACCCTGACAGGTGGGGATTAAGCTAAATTTGATTTGAATTAGGAAAGTAAACTCAGGCCAAAAGGAGGGGAGTAGGTGGGGACCTAGCAGTGGTCCCCATCAGCAAAAACCTATCACAAGGGGTGGAGAAAACAAGCACAGCTTCTGCTTACTCCCCTTATGGATCTGTTTGCTCCTTGTTATGGACCTCTTAATGGAGAGAAGGTAATATTCCACAGAATGCCCAAATTCTGGCATTCTTGACCCTTCCATCCCTGTACTGATTTTTTTTTTCTTTAAACCTAAAGCCCCGCCTTACTCTGTCTTACAAAGTGTTCACAGCAAAACACGTTTGGTCTGTTTCTAGATTCTTGAAGAATTAAATAGTATTTCATCAAAAAAAAGAACCAAAACTAAAGAAATGTAACAATTATTTGATGTAAGTATAGTGCCAATTTGTATCTGTTAAATGTTTTAAAAAACGACAATGTTTCTAGCATACAGCTAACAAAATGAAATGTGTTATTATCATCCCTACTTTACAGATGAGGAAAGTGAGTCACAAAGAAAAACCAGAGCTAAATAATAAGCAAAATGGATAGTAAAATGAAATTCTCCTGTGCACTTACTCTCTGTAACACTATTGCGTATATTAATGGTTCATTTTATCCCTGGGTTTAAACAAACCTGTTTCGTGTGTGTGTGTGTGTGTGTGTGTGTGTGTGTGTTTTCTTTTTTCTTTTTTTTTAATGTTTCTTCTTACCTTTTGATTCCCTTCATCCATTTCTCCCAACCCCCAACCCTCACCTGTGGTAATCAGCAACCTGTTCTCTGTATCAATGGACTTGGTTTTTTTTTGACTGTTTATTTTTGTTTTTGTTTTCTTTCCACATATGGGAGAGATTATACGGTATTTGTATTTCTTTGTATTGAATTATAATCCAAACAAGAATGATAACCACACTGATGGAGTGAAGACAGTATTGTTAAGATGTCAATTCTCAAAATGACTGAAAGATTCAACGAAAAAAAATTTTTTGAAGCAGGGTTTTTTACCGCCAGAAATTGACAGGCCAATTCCAAATTTTATCTGAAGGTAAAACAGATTTAGAATACCTCAAACAATTTTGAACAAAATTAGAAGGACTTATACAACCTGATCTAAAAAACTATTATAAAGCTACAGCTTCAAGACAACGTGGTATCGGAGTATGAATAAACCTATGTATCAATAGGGAAGACTAGACAACTCAGGGAAAACATGTATGTATGTTCCCACACATATTGTTTATTAATTTTCAACGAAGTTGCCAGGGTAATTGATAGTGTTTTCAATAATGGCAGTTGAAAAAAGGGGGACTCGAGGAGGGGGAACGTGCCTGAAACCTTGCAGCACACCAGAAACGGCAAGTAGGACGAGGAGCATACATAGAAGGAGGAGAGGATTGGGGGTAATGAAGGAAACCTCTCTTGGAGGTCAGAGTCACGGCCACTTCTGATTTCTTCTTCAGTTTCACCGTTTCCTCCAACTCCCCTGTCCCTAATTTCAGTTCTTCGAATGCAATATTCTGTGGTTTGATTCTAGACATTGCTGTTCTATTTCATTTTACTGGACTGCTTTCTACACAGTTCCATCTCATCTTTATTTGGGTAACTCGTATTCATTTTCCCTGTTGTTTTCCTTTTGATTAACTGGTAAATGTATACAATAATTATAATATATGAATGATATAAAAAATACAAAACTAACAACTGTATAACCAAGTCTGAAAGGGATTCCTAAGAACAACTCCAGGTTTGATGTTAGCTAGGAGGTCTCACAGACTCAGAAAATAATCATATTCACAATGTGACTTATTACAGTAATACAAAGCAAAAGCAGCAAGGTAAAAGGCACAGGCACAAGGAAACCAGGTGCAAGCTTCCAAAAGTCCTTTCCCAGGGGAATCACACAGGACACATTTAATTCTTCCAGCAATGAATTGTGACAACATGTGTGAAATGCTGCCTATCAGGGAAACTCATTAGAGACACAGTGGCCAAGGTTTTTATTGGGGCTGGATACATAGGCTCCGGCTGCCTGGTGCATACAAAAATGTAAGACTTCCGGAAAGAAAGCAGGTGTTGGGCATACACCGTGTTGTTTATACAAACAGTTTAGGCACAGTGAGCCACTCTTATCAGGCAATGGAGGGAACTCTCCCAAGATGAAATCCAAGCTCCCAGATACCAGCCAAGGTCTAAACTTGGAAGCAGGTCTTTCTAAGGATAGCATTCTCAGGCCGGCTATTAATCTGTTCTGCCACCCACTTCCTGTTTAGACCCATCCCAAATGCTGTCACTCTTTATCCCCAAAACGTAGCCTGTATCCACCAAGTAACTACTATATTAAGTGAATAGTTACTATTCTCTTGTTTTTTTCCTACAGATTTATTAGATATGTATGTATGCCTATACAATTTATTTTTGGTTCTGCAATGTTTTGAACTTCATATAAGTGGAATAATGTATTTTTCAATTTTTCATTGATATAATGCGTGTGAGATTCATCCATGTTGATACCTGTGTATTCTAGTGTGTGCATGTGTGTATATACACACACACTTTATTATTTAAACTTTATTATATATGTATGTATTGTGTATATATATACATATATACACACATATATACACATATATGTACACACACACACACACACACACACAGAGGGTGCCAAAAAAATGTATACACATTTTAAGAAAGGAAATAACTATTAAAATTGTAATACTCAACATATGCCGACAACAAAAATGACTACAAGTCACATTTGACTTCTGCAATTACAAGAGGTGCTCAAAGTGGTTACCATCAGCATCCAGACACTTCTGATTATGGTGAACTACTGCTTGAGCAATGTCAAAGTGTCCACTTGCATACATTTTTTGGCACCCCTGGTATATGCATTTGTTGAAGGTAGAATATAATCTTCAAGTCAATAAAGTATTATCTTTAAATGTGCTCACTGATACATTATTTATATTAGGGGAAACAAACCAATTTCTATCAATAAAGTAATGAATAATTAAGTTATAAGGCAGAAGATAATTGAGATATAAAATATGTCTGTTTTATAGCTATATATAGCTATACATTCAATATGTAGCTATATAATAATTATAGATATATATCACAAGGCTGTAGGACATGTCCTAGGACAATTTATAGAGCACTGATTAATTATCCAGAAATAGCTTAGTTGACTTTTTTCCATTTCTAACTTAAGAAGGCATCAAACATAGATTCCCTTCCTCCTCACTCGTATTTCATAAAATCTCAGAGTTGAAAAGAATGAAAGCATACACCAATGCTTAGCTCCTACATGAATTTTTGACAAGTGGCCGTACAGTTCCTGCTCTTGTGGTGCCAGTGATGGGGAAGTCCAATTTATTATCCAATTTATTTCAGTTCCATTTGCTATTAAGTTCTATCTCAGCCTGAGCCAAAATATGCTTCCACGGATCTTCCACCCACTTGTCGTGGTCCTTCATCCCACAGCCACACTGCGTAGGTTTGACTCCTCTCCCACAGTATAGTCTGTCAAAAAACATTTTAAAAAACTATCACGCTTTCTGCTGGACATAAACAACTATACTTTTTTCCACTTCTTTTAGTCATTTGTCATATGATCAACTCACTAGCCAAACCATTGTCTTCAGAGCTGCTCCAGAGTGTAGTTTTCCTCTTAAATAGTTGTTCCCAAAATTGAATACAATACTACAAATAAGGACTGCCATGCTCAGAAAGAGCCAGACCTATGAAAGCCTCTATTATACTTCTATTGGGATAACTTAAAATTCCATTTACTATTTTTAGCACCTAAATCATATCACATTTGTTGCTCTTAAGCTGTACTCTTGGGTGGTTGGTTTCTTGGACCAAGTTCCAGCATTACGCTTGGCTACATTAAACTTTGCTCTCTTAGATTAAGCCCATCATTCCAATCTACCTTTTTTTTTGATACTGATTTTGTCAAATCTATTAGCCTTCTAGTTTTACCTCATCTGAAGATTTAATCAGCACATTCTCAATGTCATTATATCAATAGCTATAGAAAAAAAGTCTGATTACTAAGGAGTCTATTTTCAGCTTTAAAGCCCTTTCCCAGCTTGACATCAAACAGTAGTTTGTCTTTTCTGATTACTGCATTGAATACAAATCCACCCATGTTACATCGCCTTGTCTACAAAAGCGTCCTGCAATGCAGTTAACATTCCTTCTAACTGCTACAGTAGTCCTCTCATAAATCCTCTTTAAGTACAACTCCATGGTGGGTGTCATAACTTTAAGAATACAGTTATGACCACCATTTTATGATTTAAATATAGCACCACAACAATGTTTTAGAGGGCTCTGGCTCAAGATAATGGACACGCATTTTCCTCATGTCCCTTCTGAGACTCCACTGATATAACACTAAGGAAATAGAAAAGGTTACATAAACACTGTGATATGAAAGACAATAAGGGGGACTTATCAAGAGAGAAGAAATGTCAAACAAATTTGGGAAGACAAAGTTAGACAGATGTGTGTTGCTGGATAAGACGGAGCTCAAATTACAGTTTAATAGGGTAGCAGTGTAGTTGGGAGACCAGCCGGAATCTACAAACCAAAGAGAGTGGGAGTGCAATTGTGGGGCTGAACATACAGAAGAGCTGCACTAGTCCACTCCCAACTTCTTACCCACCAGAGGCTGCATCACAAAAGAGAAGAAAGCCTGATTCTTAAGAAAATCATACAGTTTGAAGCCCTGAGTTTTCTGAGGTTGAGCACTGGGTTTGAATCCTTGGCTGCTCTTGATGAAATACAGCATTCCCATGGATATGTCCCTCCAACGTATGACAACTTGCCATTTAGAGAAACAGGCTTACCGGGAGGGAGTAGGAGAAACCCATACCAACTACATGAAAAAAAATCCATCACTTCTTTTATTCTTAAATATAAGGAACTATCAAGATCAACAGATGTATCAGGAACAACAACAAAAAAACCCCCAGCAACCTGAAAGAACTAGACCAAGATACACAAAGAAAAAAAAAAAAAATCCCAGACGCAACTGATTATTTAAGAAACAGAAGAGGGCTTAAAATAAAATTAGTCTCAAGAAAATGTTACATACAAAAAACAAAAACAAAAACAAAAAAACAACCACTTTCAAAAAGAAACTGTACAAGAAAGGGCGACTATAAACTAGTAATATAAATGCTACAACAAAAATATTTCAATACAACTGTAAGCTAAAGTTAGAAAAAAATCCCACAATCCCTCTCAAACTTTAATGTGCATAAGAATCACAAGGGGGATTCATTAATGATTCTCATTCAGTAGTTTTGAGGTGAGGCTTGAAGTTGTACATTTCTCATGATCTCCCTGGTGGGACCAGTACTGCTTGGCCACAAACACTCTCTGAGCAGAAAGGCCATAGATATAGAAGGAACAAAAGGGAGAGACCAAAATGATAAAACAGAAAAGAGGAGAGAAAGACAATCCAGGAGAGCCACCATATGCCACTAATTGAAGTCTAGAGAAAATATTGTCAAAGAAACAATAGAAGAAAACTTCTAGAATTAAATTCAAGTCTTCAGATGTAAAGGGCTCGCTTACTGAGTGCTGAACAGGATGAATTTTAAAAAGACACACCCGTGGATACAGTCTCTCAATTTCAGAACAAAGACTATAAATAAATATAAAGATCCTAAAACCTTCCAGAGAGTAAACATTAGGATAACTACAAAGGAACTTGGAAGACACAGATATAAAACTTCTCTTCGGTGCATTGGATGTTAGCAGGCAATGACTTAGAAATTCTGAGCGTAAAAACTTGGGACTTGAATTTTTAGATTCAGTTGTTCTTGATCATTCAAATTAGGGCAGAACAATGACAGAACCAAGATGTGGCTGACACTGAAGTTTGACAGACTCATTTCCATTCCCAAAATCCGTTTCCCTTGCTGCTTCTGCCATAGAGGCTGGTAAATTCCAATGCTCGTTTATAAGCTTTGTGCAGCTAGGAGTGGCCATCACACACATATCTGCCCAGAAGACAAAAGTCTGTTGATGGTGTTTCTGGGGAATTTTTGTCCAAGTTTCATGTATGTTCCAAAAGAATTTTTGTTTTTTGATTGGTTGGTTATGTAGCTATTTATGTGAATTTACTAATGATGTTATTTTCAAGCATCTGTGCCATCACTTATTTTTAGTATGTGTTATCGATAAATTTCTGAGAGGGTCTGTTAAAATCTCTAGCTATATTTGTCAATTTATCTAATTTCCCTCTGTAATTCTACCAGCTATTTATATGTATTTCTTAAGGCATTAGAAATTGTATCTTGGTTATATTGTTGTCTTAATATTCTGTTTCCTTTAGAGTTGAGCTAGTATTCTCAGCTCATTTATCATCTTTGGAACTGGAAGCTTGGCCTTATACCATGAGAGTCTGTTTATGGTCTAATATAAAAAATTTTGTAAATATCCCAAAGATACATACAATTTACTGTTGTCAGAAACTTATTCTTTTAAATTATCTCTATTCTATTTTTCAGGGCTTTTTAATTATTTCTCCTCTTGGTTATTTTTTGCCCATCACATATTAGGGGGGAAGGTCTGTTAAATTTTCCAACCACATGTGCTAGTCTTTCCAGTATTTCTAACCATTTTGCTATGCAAATAGATGGATGCTACGCATTCTGCTTCAATGCTACTTAGTAAAGCTTCATGGAAATTGTAATTTATTATGAAATACACTTTCATTGGTATAAAATTTCTTGTTCTTTTTTCCTTGAAGTCTACACTTCATAATATAATCTATTAAGTAAATAATATACTTTAATAATATATCAATTCAGAAAACAATTCTCACTTTTTGATATGCCTATTTTGAGAGTACGTTATTTGATATTAATTTAGGGGTAACACATTTGTCTTTGCACTTGTCTAATATTTTTTCCATGTCTTTTGCCTTTTAATCATTTTGTTTTGTTTCATTTTATGTATTTATCAACAAATAGCATATAGTTAGAATATGTTTTAGGGTTACTATGACTTTTTTAACATGGGAATTTTACCCAAATATACTTATTAAAAGAAATTATTTACTATATCTTCCTTTTGTTATTCTATTCTGTTCCCTATAATTTTGCATATGAACTATGTTTTCTCTGCTATACTTTCCCTAATGTATTGGGAGGAAGTAAGATAATTTGAATAATAATGAGTTTATGCTCTAAACCAAGCAGATCTAGCTTTTAATTCCTGTTCTATAAATGATTTGTTGTATCAACCTGTATATGTGTCATATACTCTTTAAGCTGCAATTTCCTCATCTGTAAAAATGGGATAATCATAGTTCCTACTTTGTAAAGCAAATATGGAGATTAAAATGAGATGAGGCATGTGAAGAAATTTGTACAGTGCTTGGCAAATAGTTCATGATGAAATTTTTTTTAGCAGTTATTATTAGAATATACTACTCTATTATGTTTTGAGGTTTACCAGTGTTGACCACTAATTTTATTCAAAAGCAGTTTTTAATCTATACTTCTATAATGGTCGGCACCAACAGTAAGACAAAATTTTTTTAACCCCTCTCATTTCGGTCAAGCTGTTTCAGCATAAATTGTTCAATCTTCTCTCCCCTTTTTCCTTCTTCCTTTTTTCTTATTTTAATATAATCTTAAATAAATTCAGATAAATTTTAAATTACTTTTAATATTATTTAATCTCATTCTGAGAATATTTATATTTGCTTTGTTTTATAATAAATTTAAGATTTGTATTCTTGTGTATTTTAACTTGTTTCAGTTCTCACCACTCATTTTTGAGCGCTTAAGACTGCCTTCTCTGGACATGAAGCAAAAAACAACTTTAAACTTTATTAAAAGGTGGTGGCTATAGGCTAAGATCAAAGGGATTTGGTATAGTCTTCCAGTAGTTACAAGGTTTATTTATTCACAATGCACACTTTGTAGGCCTATAAAATATACCAACAAGCTAATTCCAGGACAGTGGGTACCAGTCTGGCCTCTGTGATACACTTGGCTTTAATATCTTCTGACACTGAGCAAGGAGGACAATTTGGATTAAATTTATATTATTTGGTGGGATGAGGTTCTCAGAAGCGATTTATGTTGATTTAAAAAACATGAATAAGTTTGCTAGTTCCCCGGGTTAGAATGTGTGATACAATTAACTCATAACACAGATAATAGTTTGGTATCTGGCTGTGCCTCTTTTTACTAAGCGTTCAAAAGTTCTGCAGTGAAATATATGACATATACCAAGTACCACCCGAGAGAACAAGCCTCCAATGAGGATGTGATTAACGATACTTCTAAATGTTAATTTTTTTCAGTATTCATTATTATGCTTACAGATTGATTCCTTTGTCTTCTGATAAACACATTAGCATTAAACCAGTTTCCTTAACTATTGTGTACATTTCAAGATCTGGCTACCTACCAATATGGCTTTATTCTTTTCTTTTTCTCTCGGAGTATTTTAAGTGTATTTTAGAAGATACAAAATTGTTTTTCATCTCACTTATAGAGTAGTTTTCTAACAACTACATAGAACATTTTAATTGCAAATGCAGTTAACTCCAAATAGCTAGGCAAATTAGCATAAATACAGAACTGAAAGCTGTTAGGATAGTCCTAAATTAAATCAGGCTACAAGAAGAAATTTAAGTGACCAAAAAAGATTAAATGTAGACAACTCCCATAATTAGTGTTCTAGTTCCTCTGGGCCATTGGTGCTTACAGCTGTGCATTCTTCCTACTTAGCCCAGGGCATTTCACATAATTTGGGTGTTCAATATATTCTTGCTAAGTGAATGAATAAATGAGTAGGCTAGGTCTCCTGGCTGTCACCATGCATTTATCCAAAATGCCTCTGCTGGGTAAGTACTGCTAAAAAAAGCTGATTTCATCATGTCATTCCTCAGCTCAAATACCTTCACATTGTCTCCATAACGAAAATTTTCTTGGCCCGAATAAAATCTTGCATTACTTTTAACTCTTGCTACTTCTTTTTTTACCCCCTTCTAAAAAAGATTTTTACTTGAAAAATATAGCTAACATACAATATTAAATTAGTTTCAGGGGTACACCATAGTTACTCAACATTTATATACCTAAGGAAGTGATCACCATGATAAGTCCAGCAACCATCTGACACTGTACCATGCTATCACAATATTTTTGACTATATTCCCTATGCTGTACATACATCCCTGTGACTTATTTGTTTTATACCTGGACATTTGGACCTCTTATTCCCCTTTGCCTTTTCTCCCGTTTTAAAATTTTTCAATTACAGTTGAAATTCAATATTATTTTATATTAATTTCAGGTGTACAGCATAGTGGTTAGACATTTATATCATTTAAAAAGTGATCCCCCTGACTAGTCTAGTACCCACCTGGCACTATATATAGTTATTTCCATATTGTTGACTATATTCCCTATGCTTTATTTTACATCTCCATGACTACTTTGCAACTACCAGTTTGTACTTCTTAACCCCTTCACCTTTTTTACCCTGTCCCCAACCCCCTGCCATCTATCACCCCAACAAATCTAGTACCCATCTGACACCATAATAGTTATTACAATATTGTTGACTACACGCCTATGACTGGCCAGGGACTACCTGGTAGGAGCTACAAAGTGATCTGCGATTGTTCACTGCCTGTGCTAAACCTAAAGGCGCATGAAAGAGGCCACTCTGTGAACCAAGGACATCTGCCACCAGTACTGGGACTTGGGTAGCTCTGTAAAAAGCCAGGACACCCAGAGACTGCTGCCACCTGTCAGCTCCCTTAAGATTTAGCCACTGATAAAGCCTCATGCTATATGAAAGTTGGGTGAGGCAGGGTCTCAGGAAGTCAATAGGGTGGGAAGAGTTGTGGTCACCAGGTCAATGTTGATTCTAGTTTGGTGCTAGTTCTGAGCTTGGAGCTACTCAGCATGAGTCTCAGAACACACTGAGTTCAGTTGCTACCTACCTGGGGCTCTCAGACTCTGATAGTTTTTCAAGAAAGAGTGCAATTCGGGTGGGGCTGGTGCTCTCGGAGAAAGTGTCTCTAGTGCTAGGGGAATTGGGTGGGGTGAGTTCCTAGTGAGTCAGTAGTGTGGAGAAAGCAGAGCTTACCAGACCAATCAGATTCAGGTTTGGCCTGTGGGCTCAATACAAGAAAGTTGGCTCCCACCTGTCGATCGCACAAAAGGAGGCCTTCACACACGGAAACTGGCAACTGTCTTCCAGCCCTCACCACAAAGCCAGACACCTCAGTCTGCCACTGTACACCTCCAACACCCCCCGAGTTACCATCCCTTCGCCAGAGCCCAGGGTGAGTGCCTTTGAATGAGTGAGTCTGTGTGTGGCTCTTTAAGAGGATGTCTGGGTTTCCCTGCAGCCTTCCATCCCACCCAGATAGTTGGAATACCCACTGTTTTTCATGGCCAGATGTTGTGGGGGCTCCTCTTCCCAGCACCAATACTCAAGGCTGGGGAGCCTGATGTGGGGCTGGGGTCCCTCACTCCTCCGGGGAGAACCTCCACGGTCAAGATATCCTTCCTGATTCTCAACTGCCACTGTCATGCGGGAGACCCTGCTCGCTGCGCCATTTGTCGTGCCGGGCGGCCTGCGGGGTCTCTGCTCCCACTCCCCACACAAGAACGCAGGATATGGTGAGGCCAAAAAGGAACACCCACGGAGCCATAGGTAGGGGAGTCATACCACTATAGTCTCTCTGGCGGCACTATACTCTCACTGGAGGCTGGATCCACACTGTCCGCAAACCGCCATCCATGCTTGCCAGCCCAGCCGCCATCTTCTTGCTAG